>NC_062519.1:5618171-5755671 GCF_022655615.1 Tachysurus fulvidraco | reverse complement strand
GGTTAATCCCAGAGGGCAGACAAGCATGAGAATAATGTTCTGATTGAACAGAATGCGTTGACTAATGTTTTATAACAGCAGCTCTGGTTTGAATCATAAAACAAATCAAAATGTTTATATTAACGCGCTTGTTTCAAAACACTAAAAAAAATATGAATGCAATTATTTAACATGGTGAAATTTTCTTCGATTATCCGTGTATTTTGTATTATTTCGGAAGGAGTCTCCAGTGTCAGTGTTGCAGGTAAAGCTGTAACAACAGGATAGATTTCAGAATGAGGAGTGGATGAGCACAAAGTTTAAATATATATCGATTAAATAAATCGTCAGCATTGGCAAATTGCTTTCCAAGAGGAAAAAAGGAAACACTTCGGGTTGATTTTTTTTCTTTACATACAATATAATATACACTTTAATGTAATCTGGTATTTTGCATCTACAGTAACATTGTACACACACAAAAAAACAATTGCTGCATGTTTACAGCTTTTTACTGTATCCTTTTTGTATTTCATTAATATTATAATACAATGGTTCTAGCTGGTGATTTATGTGTCACTACACCAACAGCGATTCCGTCTGATTCTGCCTTTTAATAGCCAAAGTAAAAATCAAGCATGTCAGACTCTTCATTTTTACGTTTTAAAGTACTTCTAAAGCTTGTGTGTACTATACTTAATGCCAGAAAGAAGAAAAAAAAACACATATGACGGATTTCGATTCAGTTGAGAGAATAGGTTGTTCACGTCGATCTTCCGAGCCATGTTCCTCACTACAAGACACTGACCCTCTCTGCTGGCTTTTGTGGAGCTTGTGTGAGCTCAGCAGAAAGTCTTATTTTTTCTACAGATTCTTCAGAGTCTAACAAAGAGAGATTGATTTGTGAGAGAAAGCCAGTCAGAATAATTACCATTGTACGTTTAGTGCACGACAACAGCAGGAATCCTTTTGTCTGTTGAGTGAGTCAATGTTCTGGTGAAGACTTAAAGTACAAAAAAAAAAAAGCTACTTTCACGTAGATCGGATTGTATTTCCCTTTTAACTTTAGTTTGACGTCTCTAAAGAATCGCAAATGGACAATAACCATCGCATTTGACTACAGAGTATAATAAGTCTTGAAAAATGATCTTTTCATTCAATAAACGGGAATTAGCCAAAAGTTCCACATGATTTATCTTTATCACCTCCACGCATATCTGTATAAAAACCAGCTGTCAGTATCAAGCAGATGAACATTAAAGTAAAATTTAGACTAAGGATTATGTTCACATATTCATTAAGCTCTCGCACTCTTGGTTACATTCGTTATGTATCGATGGGGAGAAAAAAACAGTTAGTACAGGTTTGTATCTCAGTAAATGTGATTGCGCACGAAACCTGATACAGACCAACTGCAGGGAGTAAAGTAAACATGATGTATATCGTGGGTTGAGAGAATTTAAAATTTTTTTTAATTGACATGAGCCAAAAGACAGTGTTATGGTTATTTCATGCACTGGACCTCGAAATAAAGAAAATGCTAATTGTTAATAATATGTTTTAAAGTAGTTATATAATTTAAACTCTTTAATCGTTTATGTTCGGCTATTTTCAGTGTTTCCATTTTATCCCATCTTATATTTCTGACCAATTAATAAAAAGTACATTTTCAGCCATAACCTTTTTGACACGACTGTCTTATGGTCTCGTTTTTTTTAATCAAGACATTTCACTTGCATTTTAAAGTTCAATACAGCTCTCATTGCTGCATGAAGATAACCTATATTTAGATACACCAGATTTGAATATAAAAATTAGTCTTATGTCTTATGAGTCTTATGGACTCTTATTTACAATATATTCACACTGAACAACTTTCTATGTACTAAGTATTGTTTAATAATCACACTACTCGGTGTCACTTAGAAGATTCTGTGGTCCACTCTGAGTTTGGTTCCTCTCAAGGTTATGTCAGCATTATTATGTTAGGAATCTAATAGAACACCCATTAGCTGCTCATTGACAATACCTATTGTTAAAAGCACTACAGAGATAAAAATTGAACAGAACAATGAATTGAATATGAACCATGCATTGAATTGAGCAGGCCAGCAGTTTGCCCATGCCGCATAATGTATCCCGTTGCAGATAGTTGTCTCAAACTGTAAGCAGCAATAAAGAGATGTTTGGAGAGTTCTAATCATTTATCACCTTGACGTTTATTCATGTTCCCTGACACAGAAAAATTGCTAGCCTTCATTGTCAAATTGTTGCTGCTTACACAGAAGCCACTCCAAGCTATTAACCTCAAGGTCTCCGTTCCGACCTCCGTGCTTTCTAACAGAGATCGTATTGTTCTGATAAAATGGCCAAGCTTCAGATCAACATGGTGTAAAAAGAAAAGTATCCAAGACGAAAGGTCTGGTTTACTTTATTAGATATACTTGAATGATCACATACACAACCAGTACTACAGTAAGATGAAATCATCTGACCTTGCTCTTGTTGCTGAGCTTTTTTTTGTTCAATCAGTTGAGCAAAGATCATGCCTTCATTCATTCATTTGTAACTGTGCATAACTTTTTCAAATAAGTTCAAGCAAAGAAGCTGCTATGGTGAAAAAGTCAGCAGGACCTCGATTCTGTGCGTGGGAGTGTACTGAAGCTGTGGGTACACAGAGTGTAATGAACTATGACAGACGTCACGGTTGGTGCAATTATGACTTTTAAAGAAAAAGGGTCGCGGTCAACCCGATCCACACATACAAACAGTTTATAAGGATTTAAATCTATATTACACAGAAACATGCTAGAACTAGAAGAGATGTTACAGTTTGAAAATAACGCTTTTAAAAATTTAGATGAGACAAAAATCTGAATAAAAAAAAAATATGTCTGAATACAAATATGCCGTATACATCGTAGAAACCTACAGAGGACAATTGTCAAATCTAAAATCTCAATATATTTCCTATACAAGCTAATTTTAAAAGATTGTGACCAAGCTGCTCATTATTTAGACCAGGATTTTATAATTCCATCTACTACTGCTAATAACCAGATCGATTTGTTCTGTAACAATATAGCCCAATAAATAATTAAAGTTTTTTATTTATTTTTTTGCTTGTTTGTTTTTATCCTAATCTCTTTAGTGAAGTGAAGTGAAGTGACATACGGCTAAGTACGGTGACCCATACTCAGAATTCGTTCTCTGCATTTAACCCATCCAAAGTGCACACACAGCAGTGAACACACACACACCGTGAACACACACCCGGAGCAGTGGGCAGCCATTTATGCTGCGGCGCCCGGGGAGCAGTTGGGGGGGTCGGTGCCTTGCTCAAGGGCACCTCAGTTGTGGCCGGCCCGAGACTCGAACCCACAACCTTAGGATTACGAGTCATACTCTCTAACCATTAGGCCACGACTTGACTTTATATAAAACAAGTGTAATACGCTGATTTTAATACATGCCTAACGAAAGCATGTCTTTACGCTTGTGGCTTATGAAACCTGCTCAACATTCGAATATAATAAAACCTTATTAACCTTATATTCTACTTTCGGCGTTTCCCGTTAGAGGTCACAACAGCGAATCATCTGCTTCATTTCCACCTACCTCTAAAGCCATATACAGTATATCCATTATTAAAATCTGCTGCTCATACTTTTAATACTGAAAAATGTGCACAGCTCAAAATTACTTCCTTGCTTAATATCAGATGTAACAGCAGCCTACATTAATATCTTTATTCCTGATAATTAAAGTTGACTTCAACAATCACTAGCAAAACCAATGAGCCATTCAGAGCCAAAAAGAAATAGCAGGAATGAAAAAAAGAAACGAAATACATAACAGGAATAATACAAAACATTGAACGGTCCTTCTTTTTCATAGTGCCTAGTGCCAACCAATCAGCACTGGGAAGAAACCCCTTGATGCCCCTCCTCTAGGACTGTGAAACTGTAAAAGTGGAGAGAGCGAAAGAGGGAGGGAGAGAGAGACAGACAGAGAGAGAGAGAGAGAGAGAGAGAGAGAGAGAGAGAGAGAGAGAGAGAGAGAGCGAGAGAGAGAGCGTAGTGTACACACAGGATCTGTATGAGACAGCCTGAGAGTGGGAGAGATCGAGCAAAAAGAAAAGCACAGAAAAAAAAACGAAATGAAGAAAGGCAGAGACTGGGACGAAACATAATTGAAGGATCAACTAAAGCACTGGACAGCAAGAAGGGTGGATAATTCATCTGATAAACACCAGTCCTCCTTATGCCACGTGGATATAAGAAAGTATGGAAACAAAGGATTAAACGAGTGCAATGCTCAGTCATTACTGTTTTGGAACTGAGGAAAATGATTTGAGGATCTTTTTTTACTTCTGAAATAAAGAGACGCTGATTCTTTCTTCAAAAAACATCATGATACTGCTTGTAAGTAATGACTCATGAATCCTTTGCGTAAAGCAAACAGATTGCTTCTCTGAACTGCCTTGAGCGTAGCACTCAGCTCCTTCTTATTTTAAGTGCGCTGGACAGAATGCTGATGTTTTTGAAGATCTTATCCAAGTCTGCAGCAGCTAGCAAAATCTTATATTAATGCTCTCGTGCCATAATTCAAATGCCACAACTAGAAGGCAAGACTTTTAAAGATTAGGGAGCACAGAATATCTGTCTTGGGCATGGGGCAGAAGCTACAACTCTCCCCTTGCTCCAGAACTCCAAAAAAACTCCCTGCGGTGAGAGCTACTACACTTTAAACTAGAGCAGCTATCAGAATCAATGTGCTTTAAAAAAAAAAAAGACATATTGACAAGCAGGTGTCAGTTCTGGAAATACTTGGATGTTTGGAGTAAACTCTGACATTGCTTACTTTAATCAATTAAATGAAGTTTAAACCTTGGTAATTAAGGTCATGTCAATGCAAACTGCTAATAATTACAAGCATTACATCTTGACAAGTCTACAGTATCTTTCCCTCTTTGGCTATTTACTACTTAGTTTTACCAGTATTTAAAATCTGTTTATTTACAATTTTTTTTCCTATGTGTGCTTCAGACTCCGTCTTGCCATCCCATCTAAACCACTGTGTTCTTAATGTGTGGGCATCTACCCCTGTAGCACTCTGGCTGCTCTGCCAACCTCCAGCAGCATCCTGACGGCACAATGCTGTGTGCTCAGGGTGTGGCCACCCATCTGATGCTTAGCTCACTCCTGTTGCACTTGGCCACGGGTAGCCTACCGGCTGGCTGTCTTAAAGTCTCAGACATCCTAAGCTGCAGCAATCTTGGACTTACGTGGATACCGATAGAGTTACCAGTAACAGCCGCCACCTTGGATTTCAACCACAACCATCTGACCAGGCTAGAGGAAGGTAGCTTCACTGGACTTCCCAATCTCATAACCTTGAGGCTGGCCCACAATCAACTGAGCAACCTTTCCCCTGGAACCTTCAGAAACGCAAGTAGCCTGCGCCACCTAGACCTTTCATCCAATCAGCTGAACAAGGTGGATAATCATTACTTTCAAGAGCTTGTGAGAATGGAGGAGTTGCTTCTCTTCAATAATCATATTGTTAGAGTGGAAAGCCAAGCACTGCTCAGCCTGAGCAACCTGCACAAAGTATACCTCAGCCATAATCGGCTGACTGACTTCCCATTCTTCTCCATTCAGGAGCACAGTCATCCTTTTCTTGTTATACTAGACCTAAGCTCTAACCGTATGCCCAAGTTACCTGTTGAGGACATTGCAGCTCTGCCAGCTTCAATTCAAGGTGGACTATTCTTGCACAACAACACCCTGATCTGTGAGTGTGCAATGTATAGCATGTTCAAACAATGGGAGCAAAAAAACTTTATTTCAGTCAGGGATTTCCAAGTGGAGCATACCTGCTTAGTATATGGGGAACCCCGTGCCTCAGTGCAGTTTCTTGAACACACTCGCTTCTTTGAAAACTGCACTGTAAAGGGGAAGTTCCAGTTGGTGGAAACAGATAATAATTTGAAAGTGGACGAAGGAGAATCAGTGTTGCTGGAATGCAAGACTTCACTAAAGGGGCAACAGATTTCATACCAGTGGGTAACTCCAAACAAGGAATATATTGTCCCACCAGGCAACAATGATGTAATGCGAATGTATTCAAATGGAAGCCTGGAGATTACTGCAGTGCGAGGGGAGGACTCTGGCATGTACTGGTGTATGGCATTGGACCGGCAACAATTACGTAACGAGACATGGGAGGTACACATCAATGTGACGAAGCATTCTCATGAGCCTGAGCCCTTCAACACTGGCTTTACTACTCTGCTAGGATGTGTGGTTAGCCTGGTACTGGTTCTTATATACCTTTATCTGACACCCTGCCGCTGCTGGTGCCGTAAGCAGCCACTACCTGCAACACCAAGTCCAGCAAATGAATGCAGTGCCCAGTCTTCGATCCTGACACCTACACCACCTGCCACCACAGAGGGTCCCGGCCGCAAGGTCAGTAACAACAAGCATGTGGTCTTTCTGGAGCCCATCAAGGAGGTACAAAATGGGAGACCCAAGGAGGCACTGATCTCCGAGAATCCAAAGGTGCACGTACTACGAAACAATGCTGACTCTTTCAACTCAGTCTTTTCAGACACCACTATTGTGGCATAGCATGAGGTTGCACTCATCCCCAATTCTTCATTCCACTAAAATAGTGGGTCTTGGCAGTCTGCAAATTCTGCTGCCTCTCAGGACAGAGCAGGAAGAGGGCTTGATAAGCTAATTGGCAAGGCAGGGAACATAGCAAACCAAGAAAAACTAAGTAGAAAGTAAAAATGCTACAAGACAGGTAAGAAAACACATGTAGCCAAACACTGCCCTGAACATGTACATCAAGCTTTAGATGGAAATGTGCTACAGCGGTACAGGGAAAGGTATGCATGATACTTTGGATGCCCTTTAACCTTGCTTGAGCCTTGAAGGAATGACAGCTGTACAGTAGATGCCTTGTGTAGAGCTTATATGCCTCTGCTTTGTACTGTAACCATTATTCTACAAAAATAGCACAAGTATAATAGAGGATGGAATGTGGTAGCAATTCATTTTTTTTTTTTTTTAAAAAAGAAGTCTAAAATGTACAAAAGAAAAAATTTTATCCTATCTGATTTTCTACTTACACATGCCCCTTATAGGCATTAGGCAATTTGTGCAAGTGTGAAAAAAGCTGAGGGAAATCATTTACATATTGTAAATGTTTTTGGTCGATCTGTTTACGAAGTTTGTTACTGACGCTCAGTTATGTAGCCCATGCCTAACATCTGGATGAAAAATCCATAGACCATATACATTGGGTAAACAAATCAAATCATGTACTGGAATATACCCCTTGCCATTCCACCACCCTTCCCCACCCCCACTTCCCCCACCCCCCAAACAAATGCCTTCTTTATCAGTCTCTTAATAAACCATTGTGCTTCGACTCCAGAGGTAAATGTCTTGCTTGTTATTGCTAAAGATTAGGATTACAGCAAAAGTTATAAATGGATGAACAAAATATTTATGTCAACTGTTCAAATGTCAAAATGATTGCAACACCTCTGTACACAAGGGTATAAATGAAAAGCATTCATTCATTATTCTAATGACTGATTAAACCGAAGTATGGGAAAGTACATCTGATTTGTCTCAGCATAAAAATATAGTCTAAACTGTGTTTTCTTTTTTTTCTGAAATAACATTGCAGAAGAGCCAAATAATAAACTTCAAAGGCAAGTCGGTCTGGCCATTTAAGACACTGCCTCCAAAGTGCTCTCTAGGTCTAAAATAATAAAATTAAATTACATTAGTCTATGATTTGAAAATATGTTGTGACATACAAACTTAAATATATTTACTATGAAACGTTACCCTAGTGCCGAAGCCCTCCCCCTCCTAAATAACTGCATAATAAATCCTCCTCTTCATCTGTTTTTGAATTAAAGTGTACTAAATGCATGACAAGCATCATCAACATCATTATTAACAAGACTGTCATCTTCATCACTGCCTTTTGCATCGTGTTATGTGATTTTTACTGTTTAGTTTTATTTGACTTTAGTTTAGCTCATTTAACTGTCCGTGTTCATGCCGTGTACGGCGCTATTCAAATACGGGGGACTGTATGCAGCTTTTGAGGCAGGTGCGGGCTTAAAATCCTATGTTTGTGAGAACGGCCTGATTACTTCATTCATCATCATACAGATTCAACCTGTCATACAATTCACTGTCTATAGGCTCAGGAGAATTTCAAATTTAATTATTAAAGATTAGTATAGTCATTCACATGAAAAGGGTGGAGGCATGTACTCTATCCATTGCAACTAGTATCAAGGGAGAAAGACAGAGGGGAATTTACACTGGCCCAAAACAGAGCAGGGTTTGCATGAAAAATAGGTAACGTGAAAGCACTTACGTGGACCAGAAAGCGCACCTCCAGGAACCGAACCCCCGACTACCTTTAGAAGGTGGTCTGAGTTCGGTTGCACTGGAACTGTGCTGCGATTCCCATGATTATAAACACATGTCGTATTCACGACCACACCTTCAAGGAAGTAACTTGTGTTTTAGCAGATGATGACATCATTGGATTCTTCAACACACATGCACCATGAGTTTCAGAGGAACATTATGGGACACGGAAAATACAAAACAATAATAATAATACAAAAACCCAAAAGTCAAGTTGTGTTCTCCAGGCAGACTTGTATTGTTGTAAGATGAACACAAATGCACAGGGGTTCAACAGAATCAAATGAAACCAGAGCAAGTGGCGTTGTGTTTTTATATCCGGATGAGGAAGAAATGTCCCCAAAAGAATCGGAATGTGAGTGTTTTGACCTTGGTGGGACATTTATTAGGTCCCCACAGGGCAAAAGAGTAAAAAATTATTGAAAAAATTATTGCCGTACTTTAGAGTACAGTTAATTACCTGAATTAATAACAACTATGTCAATAGAAGGTCACACAAGAGTGTGAGTGTGTGTGTGTGTGTGTGTGTGTGTGTGTGTGTGTGTGTGTGTGTGTGTGTGTGTGTGTGTGTGTGTGTGTGTGTGTGTGCATGTGAGTGTGTGTGTACAATTCTGAGTTTAAAAAGGTTCAATCTTTCCCAATTAGCCATGGCAGCCATAACAGCCCAAGGAAGCCAGGCCTGCCAGCTGAACATGATAAGCCCTGATTCATTTGCATAACGTCTGTGCCTATGAGGGACTCTGCCATCTGTGTGTGTCTGGAAAGAGGCTGATTTTCAAGACCAAGAGGAAAAGAATACAACGCACACACATAATATCGACCTTGCTTTCACCTCAAGTGCAGATCAACATGATCAAACATGCTCTTATGTTATCATTACAGTCAAACAGTCTCCAAAGTCAATCTAAAAATCTCCTTACATATGAATGTATACAGTCATATAGATGCATAAATTGACAGATGACACAATGGGACTGTCATCTGTGTCTTTGTGATTGACTGAGCTTTTAAATCCAGCAGAGCAGAAACCACAGTCAAGATTTTATTGTCACAACATATAGCATAATTTTATTTATAGCGCCCATCAGTTTTGCGCCAGAAGGCAGCACAGCTGTTAAGATTCCCTACTCGTCCCCTGGTTTCTATTACATAACTTCAGTTTATTACAAAAAGGGGGGTTCCCTCCTTTTCTCTATGAGAAACACCAGACCTCACTAAGCAGAAAAACTAATCTGAGTAACGGGATGCAGTAGATGTAGATAAAAAAAGATCCACTGAAATGTGACTCCGTCTCGCTTAATGTGGTAAAAGTGGTTGACTTTTCCATCTTCTAACATTTCAGTAAGCTTTCCACTGTTAAGACACTCAAGTGGAGAAATCCAATTAGATTTGCCTAACAGTCTGTGTCCGTGAAGTGAACAGGCAAATGTGTAATTGATTTGCTTGTGTTTATTGGCTAGCTCTTGGTGTGTAATGGCTTGTAAAAGTTGCAGAAGAAGGCAAAAGATGCAAATGATGTCAACTTAATTAACTAATTAAAATCGGAAACGCTTACAGCTGGAAACAATACAAAGATAGGTTTATGGTGTTAAATAGCATTAGTTTAAAGGAATTAATCAATTCTGCTTTAATAGTGTATTTTAACTGTACAAGGAAATCATACATTTCAGCAGCATCACAAAAAAAGGACCAGTTCCCACAAGCATGTATCCAGGAAGCGTCTGTCAGCAGACTACCAGTCGGGAAACTGCTATTTGAGCTCGTATACATGTAGACTTCATTGCTGAATAGGTCAGGTTACCTCATAATAGCCGCCTAGCTAGCACTATCATCTTTAGTACCTGCTATTAGGGATAGATATATATATTATTTTACATTTGAAATTCATATTTTAAAATAAATTTTAAACTTTAATTGTATATATTCATTTTATTTTCATTTATTTTCATTTTTTCTTCTCATTACTATTATTATTATATATTTATTTCTTTTTCTCTCTCTTTTCTGTTTTCATACTTCTGTAAGGCTAAAATGGGAATTGTCAAAAGCACTATACAAATAAATTGAATTGGAATTCTAGCAAGTTTCTATTAGCCATCTACAAATTACCAATTAAGTATGTAAACTTAAACATCCTCTTTTAAAACCTTTGCACAATTTTAAATTTTACTTTAACATTCTATCTGAAATTCTGCCGTTACTTTGTTAACTGGTCAGCCAGCACTAAATTATAATAACTTTTATTAATTTCTGCAATCAATTGCAGTTAAAAAGAATGCTTCTGTTAGCTCAATGGTTAGTTTTATCAGTGAAGGTTATTAACATTTTTAAGAATTTTTTTATTTTAATTATTTTTAATATTACCATTTAATATTTTTAATATTACCATTTAATATTTTATTATTATCAGAAATCTGATATCTTTTGTGATCTCAGTGTCTTTCATGTTGGCATCGGTATTAAATGGGCTGCTTCGAGTATTTCAGAAACTGCATATTTCCAGTGATATTTAAGCAGTCTTTAGAGAATTTACACAGAGAGCAAAGAAAATACATCTGGTGAGTGTCAGAACACACTGTTGTTGAGGAGAATAACCAGTCAGGTTCCAGCTGACAAAAAGTCCACTTTAACTTAAATAACCACTCTATATGGTCATGGTGAGCAGAAAAGCATCCACAGTTGAAAATTTAAGTGGATGAGTTATAACAGCAGAAAACCCACATCAGATTCTATTCCTCTCAGCAAAGAACAGGAATCCGAGGCTACAGTGGGCACATGTTCCTATAAAGTGAACAAATAATGATTGGACAAAAGATGAGGTGATGTGTCTTCAACTGTCCAGTTACTGCCCATGATATTCTCAGATTCTTGTTCTTGGCTGACGGGGTGGACCCTGATGTGGCCTTCTTCTGTTGTACAGTATCCGTCCACCTCAAGGATTGAAGTGCATCCTAAGATGCTTTTCTGTTCACCACAGTGGTGAAGAATGATAATATAAATGACTTCCTGTCAGCTCAACCAGTCTGGTTATTCTTCTCTCTTCTCTATCATAAGGTTTTTTTTATCCTACAGATTCTGATGATTTTTTTTTGTGTGTGTGTTTTTTTTTTCTTTTTACCATTACACACCGTTTATAAATGCTAGAGACTGTGTGTGTGAAAATCCCAGAATAAGCCCCTCAATGTTTTACTAGTTTAGAGGTCTGGTTTAGGAAATCATCACTCAAGAGTATTTATATTTGTTACAATGTGTGCTAAATGGGAGACACAGGCACATGAGTGCAGAACAGTCAGTGACCCTTATAAGTAATGCCTTGACGTGTTTGACTATAAATTTCATCCAAGATAAATCATCCACCGTGCCTCTGGTTTCCCCCTTAAAGTTGATGCTAACTGAATTAGCGCATGTAGTCCAATTCAGGAAAAAACTGCAATCCCTTTTTGTTAGCATTAACCTGATTTCATGGATTGTGTTACCTCAAAAAAGATGATGCTAAATGTGTCTTGAAAACATCTATGATGCGTTGAGCGTGTCCTAGCCAGGGCTCTAATGTGCTTGAGAAAAACCGTGAGCATATCTTGAGAGGATACTCTCCATAATGAATGGTTTTCCAGTGCAAACCTGAGGGCTGCCTACATTAAGAATTCATCAAACCCTCCAAACTTCACGTCTCAACAGAACAAGCAGTAAAGCAATATCAATGTGCCGTGCTGAAAAGAACTAGTGTAGGTAAACCAGCTGGTTTGATGGAAATGGGCAAAGCATCTGCACCAGATGGATCACAATTAAATTGTCCGCAGTGAACCAAATGAAGATCCACTATTTTAGCTAAATCTGGGTTTATCAGTCACATTATATTCAGAATTTATGCACACACTTTATACTGTGCTCCTTACTGATTCCATTATACCGCCTCACAAAAGGCTGCTATTCCTGAACTGCTTCCTTCCAAGTAGACATGGTAAGTTAAAGTTCTTGCTAATACAGTACATACCTCACTGACCTAATGCATTTGTTGCTCCTCTGTATTTGCTGCTCAGGGCAGTGTGTATTACTACCGTGACCCGTGAATGATTTCCCCCTTCTTCTGCGTGTGTGTGTTTATTCTCCCTGACACATTGGCAAACAGGATGTTTAGACATTAAGTTAAAGACTGGAATTGGCTTAAGTTAGTTATCTGACATCACTAATAAGAATCCAGAGCCAACATTAAATCATGTCGCTACTGAGAAGCCATCTGGGGTCTTTTCCAGTGACATGGTTCCAGCAGTGTTGCTCAGTGTTGTGCAAAACAGACAACCAGTTTAAAAAAAAAAGACAACCCAACAACAATCTAGCTTATCTCATGTTCCAAGGCCATAGCCTTATAAGTTCTGCTTTGGAGAATATTAATATAAATCTCTGTGATGACAAAATATTTAGAAGTTCAGAGCTCTAAACATTTGGTCAGTTGGTCTACTGTGAATTCAGCTGAGAGAGATAAATGAAGCAGGCTGACTGCGGGGTCCGTTCTGTACCCTGCTAAAGATGAATGGATTCAATCTGATCCAATAGCAGGGCTCAGTTTAAACAGTACGGCCAAGTCATTGCAGATGACATTAAAAAAAAGAGAGTGTGGTGGCTTAAACTCTCTTAAACAGTAGAACCAAACCAGCAGCTGATGAGTGGAGGCTTGACAATATTTAACTTACAAAGACCGGCTCAGAAGATGAACGCCAGCACCAAACAATTGTCACAAAGTAAATAAAGCATTAGCATCTCGGCACAGTGTCAACACAACACAATATCACTTTCTACCATTAACCCACGCTGATAATGGCTGCCATTGACATCTATTCGAAGAGTAGTAGGCTGGGTCAATAGCACCAGATGCACAGCCCTGGTATATTTCTCTAACACAAATACCTGAAGTTATTAGCTGCAGAAGACAAATATAATATAACTGCTCCCATTCTGGGTCCAAACTCAGGTCTAACGTATATTATATGTCCAAAATTATCGAACACCTAACAATCACACCAACTGACAATAGGCTAGAATGTCTTTGTTTGCTGTAGCATTAGATTTTCTCTTCTCTAGCATTATGGGTTGGTCCCAAACCTGTTCCAGCATGACAATACCACTGTACATAATGCATGATCCATGAAGACATGGTTTGCCAGAGCCTGTCCTCAACCCCAATGAACACCTTTGGGATTAAATGAAACACTGCGAGCAATGCATTCTTGTTCAACATCAGTGTCTGATCTCATCAATATACTTCTGGCGAAAAGGTTATTAACATTCTCAGATATAAGGTAGACTAAATCTGAATAGGATTTTAAATAAGCTTATTGGTCATGCATCATAACTTTTTCTTCTACATTTATCATTTGTTATTTTGAAGTGTAAGTACAATACACATTATTACAGTACTCAGAGCTTTTCTAATGATTAGCCTCTATTATTCACCTCGGTTTATGCTTAGCAAGGCACAGATTTGTATTGCCTTCCCTCGGACCTCCTTTTGGCAGGTTTGTTGAAAAATAAAAAGGCAGTACTGTAGTTCCTGCTAGGGAACACTAGCTCCCTCTGAGGGGAAGCCAACAGAGAGGATGTAGATTCTACTAACCACTCTATAAATATTTACACCATAGATATTGAGGACGAAATACACAGGCATTAATAAAGTGTTTGAGTCTGTCATTAAAAAATAAAAAAAATTTGTAGGCTACTTATAATGTACAGCAGATATATCAATAAATCGCTGTTAGCGTAGAGGTTTTAGAAAACTAAAGCATTTGAAAAAAGTACATCCAAGGTACAAATGTATGTACATAGGTATTTAATATCTGAAAAATTGTAGTTTATTTATTAGATTCTATCTTTAAATAAAATGGGTTCATCCTCAAAAATCAAGAAGTGTATCAAGGCTGTTTATGGACAACGCAAGCTGAGGCCTAGAATTAATCAAATTCATCAAACAGTAGAAGGATTTTTCAAGTAACACATGTGACAGATGAACTAGAATTGCACACGCACAAAACTGGATGTAGCTGTTTCTGGAGTCATGCTGACCATAACACTTCCCTATCACCTAAAAGGACAGCTACTTCATTAACGGTAACATGAAAAGAGCAAAGCTGTCACTCTTAGCAAGTGACAAAGCTGCTCAGATGGTTAGCAATACAAATGTGCATGTGTGCGATAGAAAACTTCAAAGAAATTCAGACTGCAAAATACATTTAAACTGGACTACTTGGGTAATACTAAAGGTGCACCGGAATGTTTCTTTCACGTCCTGATCCACTTTCCATCCATGGCTATCTTTACAATGTCCCACCTACAGAAATCTTCAAGAGTTAGTTTAGTAGCTATCTAGTGCCACCTCATTCTAATTAGCTAGTTAAAGCAAAACTAGCTATACACAAAAAACTCTGCTATATCAATTAAATTGCTGATTTTATTTTTATATATAAAATAGTTTCTTTTAGATTTTAGGTCAACCAATATAGCCAATATAGCTAATTATTTTAGTATTTTCTTGGTGAAGAGTTTATAGCACTAATGATATATTACATGTCCAGAAAAAAATGTCAAGGATAAATGTAGCTACTATAGTATATACTAATATAATTAGCAGGCATCTTCATTATTTCTTTTGAAAGTCATCAACCGGGACGTGAGCTTTAGCAATCAGCACATTAAAGAACATTAATGAGTAAAGCTGAGGGTGTGTGTAAAGTGATTGACAGGAGGGATGTAAACCCAACCAAGGAGTCCAGCATGGTTCTACATATTTTGCTTTTTTTTTTTTTTAATCAAACTTATAATACACTTACATTCATCAGACTGTTTGGACAATTGCACTTTATTGTGTTTTTCTCATTTTAAATGTATTAAGCTTAAAAGGTGTCCTTCCACACAAAACCGTTTTTACTTGTATTTTTTGATACGTGTTAGGTCCATATGTGTTTGTGTTGTGTCGGGAATGTGAAAATGAGCTGCTACCTCCCCTGTCAGTTCTAGCCACTTAAAAGAAATAAGCGCAGAAATCAGGTCAGTTAGAAAAGCTGCTCAGAGTGACGTAGAAATGATCGAGCTCCTTACTATTCATTAGCTCTCCCACTTAGCTCTCATATCCTAGCGGTTAGCCAATCGGAGCCAAGCAGCATAGCTCATTGAATATTAATGAGAACTGGTGCAAATCGAGCCGAGTCTTCTTGCAGGCTTTCTATACCACACTAGAACGGCTTGAAACGAGGTCACAGAAGCATTTTTACCACAAAAAAATGTTACAGAGTCCATGGTAAATGTCAGACATTACCACAGAAGTAATGAAATATGTGTGGCAGGGCATCTTTAAAAGAAACACAACCAAGTGCATTTGAAAAACATAAACTCATGGTGTAAAATGAAAGGTGTAAAGTATTTTTTGTTTTTTTGCTCTGTGTTTTTTCCCCTCTGTCTCCTCTCCAGGTGTGTCAATTCTCTCGCTCGTCTGGCAAACACTCTCTCACTCCTGACATATGGATCACTCTTTCAACTCCACAGTAATATTTGAGAGGAGTGAACAAATTAACTGCGATGCCAGAAAATTCTAGAAAAGTCTGCTAAGCCCTGATAATGCCTCTCAGAGCAAACAATGAATTTATGGGACATGGTTTCAGACAACAACAGATGGAATGGATGCTGCCCACGCTGCATTCACTGGCAGAAGCCATGACGAAAATGGCACAGCAAAACTGCCGATGCTAGACGGTGATACCAAGACACTTTCACTCCGATTTAAAGCAATGAGAAATGAAAAAACGTAGTAGAACTGATGTCAGACGTGTGTCATAAATGTGTGTGGATTGACATCGAGGAATATGAATGATGTTGAGAATAAGGCATGTATGAGAATAAAGTCAATAGTAGCACAACGTGTGACTTTCCTGATGTGTGAGTAACGGGAATGACATTTTGTAAGAATAAAAAAAATCTAATTGTAAATAAATTAATTTAAAAGATAAACAGTAGCGATTATATAAAATACACTTTCAAGGATGACCAAGATGATGTGAATATGGTCAAAAAAAAAAAGATGAAAGATGCAATCATCGCTTCAGCGGCCGCCAAACCCGGTGATGCGGTTTCAACAGAACACAAATCAAAGGTGATGTATTTCCCAATGGTGCGGCTCAAACTTTGAAAGAGTGTCCAGTGCAGTGAGCATTAATAATACCATTTACTGCTCATCAATCAACAGAACAACCCCATAAAACAGAAAATGCTACAACCTACCACAGTGTCAGCAAAAAAAGAAATTGAAAATCTTTTCAACAGTTTAGTGAAATAGGGGAAAAGGTCTCAAACTGTCGTTTGGATTACGCTTATTATTCGGAGAATAAACTGACTGTGCAAAAATTAAGGTTGATATTAAGCGAAATATAGAAGAGCAAAACAATTTTTCATTTAAAGCAGTATATATTAGTAACCTGACACAAAATGAAGCCTTAGCTTTAGGTGAAGAGAAAATAAAGACGCCAACGAGACCTAAAAAATATTCGTTACGTACGACGTGACGACAGAACACCACAGTTTGTACCAGAAACTTATTTAAATGAAAATATTTTAAACGAATTAACATCACTATCATTTACGTCATATATTTAAATTAGGTTCTGTATTATATTCATATACTGTATTTTTTATTGCACCTATTTATTTTTCCTCTTTTCTCTACAGCTAATTATTTTACTTTTAAATTCCATTTTAAATGTTAACACATTCAGCAGTAAAAAGCATTTCACTGCATGTTGCCCTGTGTATGATTGTGTATGTGAGTAATAAAATTTAAATTAGCATTTGAATTTAGTCTGTATTATTGAATTTATCTAACTAGCTTGACACGTCTTATTACTTTTAGTCTTATTACACTAGCTACCAATTTATAACCTAGTCAATTAGGTTGCCAGGCAACCAAAGGTTTGCAAAGGTTTTGTTTGCATAGTGGCCGAGCTAATAAATTTATGATTCTTCAGCACACAATTCTATTACCAGTCAAACATTTACACACCCTGTTATGCAGGACGATAGTGAATACATAAATATTATGGCTTGAGTTTATATTCTTTTTCCTTCCTGTCTTCTGAAGAACACCTTAATAGATACCTAATAACCGAAGCTTCCGGAAGAGCAAAGAAATCAACAGCTTATATTATTTATTTCCAACACTATACAGTAAGCACTGTTTTTCGCACAGAAACTCGCAATAGGTCTTTTTCTTTTTAGCATTTTTAAACTGAAAGAGAACAAACAAACCATGGCACAAATGCATTGTACAAGAGCATGAATACAACCTTGTTCTCTGACTAAAAGCAATTTCCAGACAATAATGACTCCAAAAATGACTACGCTTTTTGCTAGCAACTAGTAAACTAACAAAAATGACAACTGAAATAAAGAAAAAGAATCAGTTCCAATTTGATGAATCTTTTGAAGCCTCCAAGATATTGGCATTAAAAGCATCGCTTAGCATCGCTAAGTTCAGAGACGTCTGGAACTTAGCGATGCTTAAAAGTGTGTATAATTAGCTAGCGTTCATTGCAGGGCGGTTACACATTCTGTATGATTAGTTATACAAGGCAAATGTCAAGAGACAGAAAGCCTGTAATGAGTTTACATTATGGTACAATGGAAATTAATCAGCTTCATGTTTCAAGGCCATATTTAACCTTCCAGCTTGATGTCTCATGTAGGATTGCACCTAGACTTAAACATCTGTCAGGAAAAACAAATGAAAAGTCATGAAATGAAAAATGAAAAGACTTTTACCAGACCATGTCCACTATGGCTAAAGACTAAAGATACAACATTGCAAATTATCTACACAAATTTAATCATGAAAAGGAAAATACTTGTAAGAACCGTAGCAGTCATTGAACTGCCAGTTCTGGCATCACAGGATGACGTTGCCTATAAAGTCTGCCAATTAATTCCAATGTATGATGGAAAACTTATCTCAAATCGTGAAGGAAACCCGTCGTTTCCACCCCAAACCCTACCCTTCCACTTAAACTACTAAACCAATTACTCCCAATCCAATTAGCATGGCACCACAAACTGTACCGAATGCCCTTTAGCCAAATGTAACAATCGTCCAATCATCTCGATCGTCCTCCTACAAGAGTTTAGGCAGGACAGTCTGCATTCGAGTTTATTTTACATCCAAGCCTAAACATTCAGTACAAAAGAAGTGGTGACAAGACACTTTTCTTAAATGCATATACAGTACTCCATCAATCTATTAAAGTTCCATTAAAACAAACTTCTGTTTTTCTGCATTTGTCAGCAAACCAGACACATTTGCCTGCAAGGTGGCAATCAGTGTACTGTACCCTTGATTAAGTCTAAATGGTCTCCAGTCTTTAGAATCAGCCCTGAAAGCATACTCATACCTATTTGGAGCAGGTTCACTTGGACAAAAACAAACTGTGCATTTTCCTAGTAGAAAAAATAGGAACTTTGATAAGGAACATCACTATTTGATAATAAATCATATTGATACTGTAAGGAAAAACTTACATTCGAGGAAGGCATCAACACAAAACAAAATCTAAGAAGGACTCATGTGTCAGTTTTGTTATTAGAAACCGAAGCTACTAATGTATCACTTGTTTGCCCTCCCTAGGCTTTGTGACTGTGAGTAGGAAGGAAGTATGCTAATGAAAATGTTGTACACAGACACCCTTTTGGCAGAACTGCCTCCAACCAAGCCAACAAAAAGGATCCACATAATGTGTGGTTAATGTGGGAGTGAAGTGGGGAAACCTGACACAAAAACGATGGCAAATTATGAGTTTTCATCAATTTCACCACCAGGCACCAGCATGACACTCCAGACAGTGTGTCAGGGATCCATGAAGCTGCCGAGGATGGGACCAATCTGATCGATGTACTCAATCTTTAGTCAATGAACACACATGGAAGATCAAGGGAAGGTGTGGAGCTTGGCCACAACCGACAACCATCAAAATATGAATAGATATAAATAAAATAATAAAAAATTAAATCTAAACAAGAGTTAATCTTACAAAAGATGAAAAACAGTGGAAAAAATGCCTATAGCATATTCTCAGCTAGTGACAAACCCTGTTCTGTAATTTTTAAAGGACATGCACTAACCAACATGCTAAACAAAACCCATAAGTTTAAAACATGATGATGTCACAGCGATCATTGATCTGGACTCCAAACAGAGGAAAACAGTGGACCTTGTACTTCAGGTGGGAGGAATGTCATACACCATGTACCCTGTCAATCAAAGCAAGACTAGCCAATCTTAATTGGTTGTGAGCTCATCTATGTAGAAGAGGACTGATAGAATTTTCTCACATACAGTAGTGTGCTACACTGTCCTGAGACATAGAATAAGCAGCAGTTTTAAATGATGTATTGGCTTGATGTATGATGTATGTATCTTGGTAGAACAACACAGTACATGGTCTTCACCCTCCCTGGTTTGTAGTTAGCTAGTAGAATTGGAAATTGGCCACCAATTATCAAAAATAGAATAAAAATAGTGGAACAATCCAGGTAAAATGGTCTAAGCCTTAATCTGTTGTATCAATACCACCCTAGACTTCAAATTTTCAGACTTTACTTAGAATTCTGTAGAAAAATATAGTCAGAGAAGTCACTTGCATCTGTGTCCTTGGTTTCAGTATCTTTTTAGCCGTAAAACCAAATTCATTAAAAATATAAGCTATTACCTCAGTTATCAGCAAAATAAATATCGTTGATGTAAATCAGCACATATAACCTTCCGAACTTCCTAATCTTGTGGGGGTTTCTGAAAGCAGGTGTGTGCCTAAATAACAGATGGTGGAAGTGACAGAGGCATTTTTTATATTTGCAAACACCAAATTAACACATGGTTTTCACCTTATCACCTTCTTCGCTAGCAACCATGGAATCTCTCAAACCAGATCAGATTTGTGAACGACTCTAAAAATAAGCTAGGTAAGAAATAAATGTCGAAAAAATTCTTTTCTATCATGATCTATACACGTAAGAAGGGTTAATTACCAATTTCAGAGGTTTTAAAAACCCTAGTATTCTTTTCCCTACATTTTATATGATGAAGCTGCATGTCATACATCATCAGTTGTGATTCCACCACTCAGCAGAAACCTGAAGGTGAATAATGAGAGCTGTAAGCTGAGGTAATACGTCATGCGTGCTAAGCACACAAGACGGAGGACAGTTAATCAGCAGAGCCACTGAAATTGTCGGAGCATCGTTTTGCCTCTGTGGTGCATGGCTCAGGCTCGAGCGAGCTCCAGCTTAGTTCTGACAAGGAGAAAAAAGAAAGAAAGTAAAAAAAAAAGAAATAAAGCGAGATGCGCAATCTTAGCAATCATACCCGCACATGTTGGCATGATTCCCGCAAAGCTTTTTGGCTCTTCCCAATAATTATAGACGCTATGGGAGGAGAAAATGGTAGATGTGAAGGGATAATTAGAGATGAGCTCAGCTCCCCAGGCCCCCAGAGCACAGAAAGCTGACCTTGTACAAAAGGTGCACATAATTAAAGCAAGTAGGCTGTGGTATGGTGCAGGGCAAAGGCCAGGCACAGGTTTGTGTTTTTATTGCAATAATAATAATAATAATAATAATAATAATAATAATAATAATAATAATAATAATAATAATAATACAAGTATATATTTATGGGTTTGCAGTGTCATGAACACAAACAGGGTTAAAAAAAATTATATAGGCTACAAGAAAATTCAGTATCTGAATAGTAGTTATGGAAGAAAATTTTAATCTAAAATTGAAGTAAATTTATTAAGTAAATAAAAATTGATTGATTGATTGATTGATTGATTGATTGATTGATTGATTGGTAAATAAATAAATAAAATTTATTATTATTATACATCTATTTATGAGAATACATTACTTTTAGAAATCCAATGAGTTTTGAAAAACATTTAAAACTCAAAATGACTTTTAACTAACTAATTCATTCTAATTTGTGCTAAAACAGACTGTAGAACATTCCTATAAAAAAATCTTCACATTAAATTCAAAATGAACAAAAACATGAGAATGTGTTCTCATACATGTACATATTCACATGCTGTGCATTATTACATATGTACTGTATATAAAGAAAGAAATCAATCAATCTGAATCTGTAAGCTGACAGTAAGCTTTAATTTAGGAAAAGCCTGATATTGACTTAGACACTGTGATGAGAAGCAGACTATAAAATGTGACCACTCTCATCTCATAATGATAAATACAGCTGATTTTATTCGATTATACATATTACATTTTTAATTTAAGGTGCCGATGCCTGTAGACACTGAGCAGGCCTTTTTAACTAAACCAATATAACTAAATTATCAATCTCAACCTAATCTGACATCACTCTTTCTGTGTGTGTGTGTGTGTGTGTGTGTGTGTGTGTGTGTGTGTGTGTGTGTGTGTGTGTGTGTGTGTGTGTGTCAGATAATGTGCAAAAAGTTAAATTCCTCACTTTTTGATCAAGTTGCTGCAGTTTTCTCTTGGCCCCTTCTTATAACTCTATCAATACAAAATAAAAAAGCAAGGCTGCAAGAAATGGTAAGAGATCGATAATGTGCCATTAGTGCACCACTGAAGAAGATATCTTTTGTATCCAGAATATCTGGCATGCCTTTATCCCTGCATCATGGATGTATGGATGTATGGATGTATGGATGGACGGAAGGAACAACAAACAAACAAAGGAACGAAGGAAAAAAGGAAAGAAAAATAAAGATGCTTCCTGCCCGCTTACACTGGTTGACAGTTCTAGAATGGTGAGGGGTTTTATTTATAACCAAATATACAGTTCTACAGAGTGAAGCTTTAGGGTGACAGAGTGTAGTGATGATGGCACTTCTGAGTACTAGCACATAATCTAGGCATGAATATGATATCTGTGCAGGTTTTTAGCCATTCCTGATGCCCAAATGTTCCATAGAAATAAACTCAAATACTGGACAACTCAAACTTATGACTAGTCCTCATCAAGAAAAGTAGCTTTTAACTAAAATAAACCAAACGCTCCATTTAGAATTCATTTAGGCACATGGGTTTGTTCTTTTTAAGAAATGATCTCACAGAGAAGAGTGTGATTCTCTCTGTTTATCCAACAACTATCCTGAACTTGTTTTGGTCAGTGTGCATATTTTCAGCCTTATTATCCCTTTAACAGCTCTGAATTGAATTCTGCCTACTTTATGAGTCACTTTAGATAAAAGCATCAGCCAAATGAATAAACGTAAAATGAGAATGTAATGACCGGAGAGTGAATTTCCTGGATTTCACATAAATTAAGCTGTAAAAAAAACAACAACTATGCACTCACTTTAACCCTTTAATACATTATAGACTATGTGAATTGTAAGTGATGAGACGATGTTTCCATGAAAAGTGCTCACTTTTTAAGTTCTTGCACATAGAGTTATTCCATTTTCTTTCAGACTGTAGTGCGTGTGACTCTTGCGGTTTTGTGCCTCCACCAGATCAGAGCTGCAAACTCCACACAATTTTATTTTCACCTGCACTCTGTTCAGCACCAGTCATCACCATGGCAACCCTTCCACCACCCGACTCCCACCTTCCTCACACCTTCCAAAAAACCATCAAAAGAAACCAACAGCCATTTATAACAGTGTCTGAAGAGGCCAATGACCAAATCGCACAAAGACAGCAGCAGGAAACAAGAAGTCTGAAGTTACGACATGCTGTGAGAAGATGATTTATTGGTTCGGTGGCTCACAAAACAAAAGACATTGCTCACTTTGGTCTCATCTTTAGACTTAGATAAACTGAAGCTAGAAGTGGTTCATTAACCTGGTTATTTACCCACTGCTGCCTTTGTGTTGAGTCGTGCTGAGCTGAGCTTGGACTCTGCTTCACCTCTCCAGCACTTTGGACTATTCTAAATTATGGACATCATCGCCCACAATGAATAACAATGTCGTACACTGGAAAATACATTTCAAGTCAATTGCACTTTAGCTGTGAAATTAGAGCTCTGAAAATGGACAGTGAAAATGGATCCAAGTACTAGCCTGGTAACACACAACTGCACTTTTACAATGAAAGAGAAATAATGGTTCCCAAAATAAATGGTCTAATCATCAAGAGCGAACTAATTCTTTAAGTTTAGACATTTTGTTTGGTCCTTAACACAAGAAGAAGTACTTTTGGGGAGGACATCATGCCAAAATAAATAAATCTATGATTTAAAGATGAGATAAAATTTCCGAGGGGCTTGGTGGTTAGCACGTTCGCCTCACACCTCCAGGGTCGGGGTTCGATTCCCGCCTCCGCCTTGTGTGTGTGGAGTTTGCATGTTCTCCCCGTGCCTTGGGCGTTTCCTCCGGGTACTCCGGTTTCCTCCCCCAGTCCAAAGACATGCATGGTAAGTTGATTGGCCTCTCTGGAAAATTGTCCGTATTGTGTGAGTGAATGAGAGTGTGTGTGCCCTGCAATGGTTTGGCACTCCATCCAGGGTGTATCCTGCCTTGATGCCCAATGACGCCTGAGATAGGCACAGGCACCCCGTGACCCGAGAAGTTTGGATAAGCGGTGAGTGAGATAAAATTTCCTCCACTTATCATTATGGATTAGCTTTAAACGTAAAGGAGTGATGTTTGGCAAAACTGACACTTTGTAATGGTGAAGCTCCTGTCCTTATGTTCAAGATGTAATTATTTAGAACACGGAGGATGTTTCAGTGCTGAACCCTGAGTTGCTGCCCAAACAGCTGCCAAAAATGAAATAAAGCTAGCTGATACATATAAAACTGGCATGTCAGCTAAGCAGCAAGTTAAGTCTGTTAAATTCAAAGTCAGCTCTCTGATGTCAATGATATGATCGTTAGCTACTTACAGTATCTGAAGCTTCTTCGAACCATTAACCCTCTTAACTGTACCTACAACATTCATGTCTTCTGCTGGCTTGAAAAGGGGTCGATGAGAAGAAATGTGTTTATAAACGAACGCTTCCACAATTTGACGAATTTTGTCAAATGGCTAGAGTCTCCTGCAATGGTTCTTCAACCCGGAGGTCAATCTGCTGTCCAGACAACATCTCACTCAGAGGTCTATATAAGCTTCTACATCTTTAAGTAATAAATCATGACCAGCTTTTACTTTACATGTATTAAAAGTTAATAGTTATATGTTAATTATTCTCTCGAGCAACCTGAATCCCTGCAGTCTACTTAAAGAAATTGGATTTCATCGCAATGAATAATAAATACAATGCAATTGAAAGAAAGATCTATTTACATATCCTGTTGACTGTAATATGACAAAGTGATTAATTAGTCTGTTATGGATTGAGTTAACAGTCATAAGCTTTGTCATGCGATGATGCAATTTTTGACAACTAATTTCCTATTTAAATACTGCTTTGTTTGATAATCCTATAGCTTCCTATTTTTCTATCCTGTTGGTCAAGTGGACATTTTCCCAGTTTGTTCTGATGTACTGATGCATGTATAACAAAAGTGTGAGTGGGTACGGCTTTCCCCAGGTGGGAAAGCGCAGTCTAGAATTAGACCTTCCTCTAAACATGCTGGTCTGTCATATCAACCTGAAAGAGCCTACGGAAAGAGCCTACGTCCGTAAAAACCCTGTGGATACACCATGCCTCAAACAAACAAGTGATCAGAATTATTGAAGGTAAATTTCTCCAAGGGCAAAGTCAGATTCATGGGAGTTGAATCATTCATGAATCTTTCATATTGACATACAATCTACCAAACTATCTAGAACTTCTATGCATTAAAAGGAATCACATGCTAATCTTGTGGAAGCAGATGAATTAATATTAGCTAACAGTTGGTTTTTAACAGATGTAATGGAATAAAATTAGCTGGTGTTAAATTGGTAATCCTTCAATTCTCAAGAACAAAAGCTGATTAATGCCTTGATCCGAGATCAGATTAAACACACTAACTACTCATGTTTTAGTCAACTCTCTCATAAGAATATAACTGCCACAATTCTCGTGCAATACTCCAGGAAATGTTAACTGCTTACTTACTTTCCGCTGTATGTAGAATAATTCTAATGAAAAGTCTTCAATTTCTTATGCAAGTAATAAAAGACTAATGGACTTGCTGTTATAGGATCAGGTATATCCGGCGATACAGTAGAATATCTTTTATTTACAATTTAATATTTATTAACAAACTTTTTACACACCCTTAATCCAAAACAACTAACATTCATCTCATTAATATAACTGAGGTTTAAGGGCCTTGCTCAAGGGCCCAGCCCTGGAAGCATGGTGGCCCTGGGATTTGAATTCACAGCCTTTTGATCAGTAATTTAAAGTCTGCAGGCTAGTATGAGTTAGTTCCTGTTGTTACTTACAATATAGCAACTATATATTTATCCTTCTTTCCATTCTCTTAAAATTATTCATAGGGTTTGCCATATCATCATCAAGTTTCTCTTAATGACTCTGACACACCTAGGAGACGGCGGATTTAAAAATGAACCATATCAACAATTACATTCTTCTATGTTAAACAAGATTAAAAAAAAATATTTTTACTATATAATTTATATTAGCTGACAGACATATTCTCATGTAAGTCATTACTACAGAAGTCAGAACAACAGAACATTAACATGATCTTTCAAGATTAGCTTATGACACGAATCATAACGGCCTTACTGCTAGCTTATTATCATGTAAATACCGTCCTTGGTATTCATTCTTCAAGTAAAAGATCATTCTAACCAAGTGTTAGAAAATGATTGCTTGATTGCTAGATATGAGACGCATTCTCGGCTGAAGAACAAAAAAAACACACAAATCATTCAAATGTTTTCAAAAATGATGAGAATATTTGATATTTGAAGAAGGACATATGAACATGGGGAAGAAAAACAGCAGACAGCATACAAGCAAAGTCCTCAGCAGGGATTTGGTGTGACAGAAGGTGCCTCATGTCACTCCAGTGCTTTCCACATTAAAAATTTCTCTCTGGGTGTGACATGCCAAGTACAACAGCACTTAATATCTTTCACTGTTGCTTTAAATAGAAAAGGTGTTTCTGAGTCTATTTTTATGTTACACTGTGGAATATAATAATGGGGTCATGCTGTTTAGTGGCATTTGTTGCTGTTTTCACCAGCACGACTCACCCCATCTATTCCATCCACTTTATATTAGAGAAAATTTCTATGCCATACAATACATTTTACAGGCAATTTAGCTGAATAACTAAAAATAATTAAAAATAATAATAATAACTGGTTTGTTGTGTCCAAGTTATGCATTGAATTCCATCCAACAGTCTTCTGCTAAATATTAGAGCTGTACACATGCTGCAATAATATATGTATATATGTATATATATCTGGTGGTGGAGCTTTGTGTAGATTTGTGGGAATGGGGATTGGCTGAAGAACTTAATCAAATCATCAAATTTTATTTTCTTTGTTATTAACTCGACTAGCTTAACCATTAATTTAACAAATTTGGACAGGTCTTGCCTAACACACCTAAGTTAAATAAAACATGCTAAGGATCAATTGTCAGACAACTAGCAAGAGCTTTAAAGATGCAAAGGTAATTCTGTTGGGGTTTTTTTTGTTGTTGTCACCTTATTTCTGTCGAAAAAGGTCATCTTTTGAAGCAAGATTTTTTTTTCTTCAGGTAGAAAAACCACCATGAGTGAGTTACAGTCTATCAGCACTATGTGAAGAAGGTTGACAAGATGAAAGCCCATAAAACAGAAATACACGTAGCGTAAGCTGGCTGACATTAAGAGGAAAAGGCCAAGTCTTATCTGAGAATGCTGGCGGGATAAGCAAGTGCAAGGTGGAAAAAGGAGGAGAAGGCAAGAGCAAGAGCAAATGTTTAACATTCTGTACGGTCAAGCCTGGATACATAGCCTGGATGATGTATACAAATGTTTTTTTGAGCAAATTCTCCAAGACTGCAGGCAGAATTTTGACAGAATTTAAGTCCGCCCTACCAAGTAAGTCAGATTACGCCTGGTCCCTGAGTCTGTTTGTCTGGCCCAGATTCTTTGTGAATAATACATGTTGGGTAGAATGTCACGACATTCACACAACAGGACAAAAATATATCGCGAAGGACTGGTACGATCAGCCTTGAGCGACTGTTGTTTTTCTAATTCTGTGCCTCGGGGTGAGTCTAACTTTAGCCAGATTCACATCACATTTTTCACACTTTGACAAGGTCTCACTAGCTCTGACTCTTTATTCGCAAAGTGCCTCAGGTGAAACAATGGTATGAGCAAAAGAATCTTCTTTTGAAGGAATTCTGAATGTGACAAACAAAATCAAGGGATGAGCTGCTTTTAAAAGGTTTCTGAACACGGACGGCGAGCGAGAGGTTTTTCACAATAAAGCTTCTTTGAAATAGACTGAGCAAATATCACCGATCCCGTTTCTCAGTAATAGGTAAGAGTAAACTTGTTTGTGTTTGGGCTCCAGGTTCCAGATCGATCCTGACAAAATGCTGGGCTCTGCTTGCTGGCAAATTACACAGTCTAGGTCAAATACGTTTGAAATTACATGGGGACGTTCCTGAAGATGTTCACCCACACAGCCAATCTGTCTGTAACTTCCTTCTCAAACGTTCCAGCCAACAGCTTCCTCATAGCATGTGTAATACATGATGTATTAAACTAGACATGGTATAGACTTATCACATTATTTCTAAAAAAAAATATCAATATATATAAATATATAAAAAAAATAACTAATAGTACTACAAAGAAACTCATTATACTCAAGTCAGTAAGAAAACAAAAACAAAATAACAGTGCTATGGTAAAATAGTAATAATCAGCCAGTACTGCAAATCTAACAATAATCCTGGCAGACAGATTCTATCAAGCATGTTCTGATAAACAAGCACTGAAACAAACAACGGGTTTTGACGAGTTCCAGACAGTGCAGGACCTGACAGATGACAGTTTCACCACCAACCGCTGAGCTTTTCCGTGGACAATTTACACAACGCAAAACATTTATCACCACTCCAGCCTGACTCTCAGTCCAGATAAAAAAAAAAATCTATAAGGTTGAAAATCTTTCACTCAATACTAAACCATTATACTCAATGAGTAGTAAAAAAAATAATGCCCAAGAAAAAAGATCATACTATAATACAAAATTATTTGAAAGAATTAAAATACACATAATACTCAGTCAGTACTACTGAAAAATAATGATGCTAGAGTACTAAGATACTCAGGATACTCATAAATAAATAAATAAATAAATAAATAAATAAATAAATAGGTATTAACAAAAGTTGAAAGATTTTGTCAATAATAATAATAATAATGATAGAAAAAAATTCAAGAAAAAAATTTCAGTACATCAGAACTTAAATTTAGAACATCGATACTAAAAAGGTAATCCTAAAACTAGTGAAAAGTGATTTATTAATAATTCTCAACTCACTGTCACTACTAAAGAAAAACAATTACACTCATTCAGTCCTAAAGAAATAATTCCGAGCCAGTACTAAAATACATAACATTATTCCAAATATTATTAAAATTCTATTGTAATAATTCTATCTAGCCCTTAAAAAAAAAAAAATCAGCCAATCAATTCTAAAGAAAGACAATATTATATAAACAGTATAACAGCCAGCATTTTTTCAAAGACAGTCTTTTTTTTAATAATAATGTTGATTTTCCCATGCTAGCAATATGAACTGCTTGGGAGTAAACAGTATTAAAGAAAAAAAAAACGAGTGCTCAGAGCAAAATAGCCGGAAATGTTAAAACTCAAGCCACTGAACGTATGCAGTTATAGAGGACATCATGACCGAGCAAAGCAACCCAAACCCCGCTCCGCATTACTGACCCTCAATCTTCTCAAACACACACACAGACACACACACACACAAAATAAAAAAAACTGCACAGTTTTAGCTGTAACAGACATACAGCCTCTCCTCTCCTCTAATGGACACGAGGAAAAAGGAAACTGTACAACCCTACAAAGAGAAATTAGCCAATCTCAGAAAAGAAAGTGTCTTGGCAGAGTTTCTATCCACACATATTAAGACGTGTGACTCATGATCAGCAGAGCCTGATGGACGCCAGAGTGCTTCGGAAGACAATCAGAGCCATTATATAAGTCACAGTTCAGCTTAACAGGCCAAAACTCTAAGCTGAAGAAAAACATGAGCAGCATTAGCTAACAAACTTTCATGATTTGAATTCATATTCTAAATGTCTAGTTGGGTTTTCTAAAAACACTTTAAAAGACACGTGCACTAGGGCTGGTCATATGTTATGTATGCAAAAGCATTAAAATATATAATTGAATGTGTAAGATCGGGGGCACGGTGGCTTAGTGGTTAGCACGTTTGCCTCACACCTCCAGGGTTGAGGGATCGATTCCCACCTCCGCCTTGTGTGTGTGGAGTTTGCATGTTCTCCCCGTGCCTTTCCTCTGGGTACTCCGGTTTCCTCCCCCGGTCCAAAGACATGCATGGTGGGTTGATTGGCATTTCTGGAAAAATTGTCCGTAGTGTGTGAGTGTGTGAGTGAATGAGAGTGTGTGTGTATGGGGTCAGAATTGTTTCCTTATTCTGAATAAATATACTATGATCCACAAATAAATATAAAGAGTTTCACAAATATTTTTTAAATTAACAAATGCACAATAAGCAAACCATAAATATATGTTACAAATTTCACAAAAAGAAATGAAATTCACAAATAAATAAAATGGGATTTGCAAATAAAAAAAATATTTATAAATATATATTTAATTGTATATATTTGTGAATGGCTTCCTGCTCATTAGTGAATCACGTTCTGTGCATTTGTGGATTTGTAACATTTCTAACGTCAAGACGTGCACAAGAATCCACAAATAGGTGGACTCCGCCCACGGTCTACTCCAGCCAATCGGACAACGGTCTCGTGGCGCTGACCAATCGTGGCACATGATTGGTTGGAGGTAGACCATGTCAACATGTATCATCGGGAATAAGAGGAAAAATCTACACAAGAGCAAAAACCTTAAAAATTAACTCTAATATCAATAATCTTGTCAAAAATAACATTTTTTACTAACTCTTCATGCTCAGTATTCAAAAAGGGAAGTTTGACTTAACATGGTTTAAGAGAATTCAGAAGTAGAAAATAAAATCCCTCAATAATGCCAATTAGCAGGGATTAGATCACTATAATTTGTAGTTATTACATCCATAATGCATATGTGGTGTAATGATTTAGACCTATGCTGAAAGGAGCATTTAGATTTATAGCATTTATGGCATAAAACATATCGATTTATGGCATTTAGCAGGTACCAACGGTCTCGTGGCGCTGACCAATCGTGGCACGTGATTGGTTGGAGGTAGACCGTGCCACGATTGGTCAGCGCCACGAGACCGTTGTCCGATTGGCTGGAGTAGACGGTGGGCGGAGTCCACCTATTTGTGGATTTTTGTACACGTCTTGACGTTAGAAATGTTACAAATCCACAAATGCACAGAACGCAATTCACTAATGAGCAGGAAGCCATTCACAAATAAATACAATTAAATATATATTTATAAATATTTTTTTATTTGCAAATCCCATTTTATTTATTTGTGAATTTCATTTCTTTTTGTGAAATTTGTAACATATATTTACGGTTTGCTTATTGTGCATTTGGTAATTGTAAAAAATATTTGTGAAACTTTTTATATTTATTTGTGGATCATAGTATATTTATTCAGAATAACGAAACAATTCTGACCCCATATGTGTGTGTGCCCTGCAATGGGTTGGCACTCCATCCAGGGTGTAATCTGCCTTGATGCCCGATGACGCCTGAGATAGGCACAGGCTCCCCGTGACCCGAGTAGTTCGGATAAGCGGTAGAAAATGAATGAATGAATGAATGAATGAATGAATGAATGTGTAAGTTCTTAAATTTGAAATGATCCAGGAGATATTTTTCGAAACACATTTTCTAAACCTATAGACTAAATATTCTGAATATTTTGGAAATCTAATCTTAAAAGCAAATGTTTGTTCTAAAACATGCCAAGAGTTAACAATTTACAGTCAAAGACATAAGTTTACACACCCACTTGCTGAATCTACAAAATGTTAATAATATAAAAGAAATAAAATATTCTGTTGTTTTGAAAGAGGACATAAAGGTAATTGGTGCGAGAGTAGAGGATGTGAGGGGATAGAGCTAGGTGGAAACCAACGAAAAAGGAAAGTGAACTTAATCTGTAAATTGCAAACTGTTGTATTTAGTTCTGCCGGGAAAAAGGGTATTTCACACAACAGAAGAAAAAATAATGACTGAATTTGAAAGTATTATTCTGATGAACTGTGTGTAGTGTACAGTAACTGTGCTCAGGTAAACTGGCCAGCACAACGGTTTTCGAGCTGCCGTTATCTGAAAGCGAATAAACACCTTCTGACCGAGCATGTGAAGCACCCAGGAGCAGTGAAAAGGCAACACCACACCGCTGCGCCAATGTGTAACAGACAGAATGCCCCAGTGAGGTGGCAAACTTTCACAAATAGCCTGTTTACTGAAGATTCTCCAACAACCTACATCTTTTTTTTTTTTTAATCCTGGCAGACAGATTCTATCAGGCATGTTCTGATAAACAAGCACTGAAACAAACAACGGGTTTTGACGAGTTCCAAACAGTGCACGGTCTGACAGATGACAGTTTCACCACCGACCGCTGAGCTTTTCTGTGGAAAATTTACACAACGCAAAACATTTATCACCACTCCAGCCTGATTTGTAGGTCAATGCATGAAAATAGGTAGAGAGCAAAACAGATTGAGATGTCCGGCGTGTGAAAAAAATTAATGAGTGTGTCCACAGGAGGTATGCTGCCCCTAATCTTCCTGGCATAACTAACACGTCTGGAGATACGTGTACATGTACAACATGGGAACACAGAAGGTGTCAGACAGCGCTGCAGGAAACAGAGCAGGCAATTAGAGTGAGACGCTCCTGGAGAACAGTGAGGGCATGGATACACACTTGCACACACTAAATCTGTTACACACATTCACATTCGCACAAGCACAACCATGTCACTTGCTTTGGCTCCTCTAAGCTACCGAGGTCTTTAAAGAGAAACTTGACCTCTGAAGGTTTACGGGAAGGTCGTGCACCGTCCAGTAAACAAGACAGTTCAACATATTGTTTACTGAGTGTTAATGAGTCTTTCCTTCTGTAAGTAGTTTTTTTTTTTCGACATTAAAGCCAGGGTTAGAAGCTCCATAAATTGATGCTGTAACAAAGCAGGTTAAGGACTCACCCTTTTCTCTCAGAGTCGACCAGGACTCGCACTAGGATTCCTGTAACTGCAACCAGTATGGGGTAATGATCCACACTCTCCAGCCCTGTATACACACACAAACAGATATTAAAATAAAACAAATATGGAACCTTCAAACAGATAAATCGACGAGTAAAGCTTAACGAACACTTCATGATTAGTTGTAGTTAATTATATCATTATTATTATGATTATGATGATAAAAGTAAAGAACTACAGAATGATATTTAAAAATAATAATAAGGACACCCTTATATTATTTCATCATTTACATCTTTTCATACAAAATTAAGCGGTCCTGTTTTTGTTGTTGTTGTTGTCTATTTATTTTCTTTTTTTAGTTTGTAGTAGTCTATATTTTTATGGAGTGTTATGGAGACATTCCTCAATGAAAGACAGATCAATTTAAAATAAAATAAAATAAAATACACATAAACAAACAAACAAACAAACAAACAAATAAACATTTGAAATAAAAACAAAACCTAAAAAAAAGAATATATATATATACAGTATATATATATATATATATATATATATATATATATATATATATATATATATATATATATATATATATATATATATAAATAATATAATGTAAAACATATATTACAAAATAAAAAATGACCAATGGGACAAAAAATAAACAATTGAATGAGAACAATACAATATGAAGTAATATTGTGAAGTGTAAGAGCCTGAATCTACTATCTTTTTTCTGTTTGCACCTCCAACCTGAATCTGGCTTGCAAATGCTACCTAAGAAAGAAAGAGAATCCGTCTCCGTGACTATTTTCAGCTCTGTGATGCCGGTTTGTCTATTTTTAACCTAATATTACCTACAGTCTGTTTGGGATGTTGAACTGGAGTATGTGATGGTTTCTGTCTGCAGTGTGTAAGGTTTCTGTAAACTCTACAGTACAGAATCTGCAGTAGTTAAGGTCACTAATCATTTGTTAATAGCTTCGGACTCTCTTCTGTCTCTCTTATAGTTTGTCTCTCCGGGTAGATGCAGGCATGGGTTCGGTTCACTTTGGAGTCCTTCAGGGTTCAGTCTCGGGCCCCTTTCTATTTGCTATATTTATATTTTGGCCAGGTTAAAATCACACGGTCTTAAAGGTGGGGTGCACAATGTTTAAAAGCCAATGTTGACATTTAAAAACCAAAACAAACACGCCCCTAACCCAAATGCATGTCACACATGCACATTGAACACTCTCTCCGCCTCATTTTGGCAATACACGCCCCTTTCTGCTCATTGGCTACACGTTTGTTTTGTTTGTCGGCCCGACTCAGCTTCCTGAAGCATTTCTCAAACATCGTACACCCCACCTTTAATGATAAATTTTCATTTATTCTAATCCTGGTGAAAATTTTGTAATCTTTTATATTGCATATGTCTTATATTGAGCTTTTCTTTGATATTTTCTTTGAGTTCTGAGAGAAAATTATAGATGGCACTCTGTGTGTGTGTGTGTGTGTGTGTGTGTGTGTGTGTGTGTGTGTGTGTGTGTGTGTGTGTGTGTGTGTGTGTGTGTGTGTGTTGTCTCTTTTCATTTAAACCTTGGATAAATCTGCTTTGAGTTTGAAATGTTTTTTTTAAAGCCCTAGGATTTTATTTTTTATGTGAGTTTGTCCCTTGATCCAAGCATTTGCAGCATACTGTTAAAATGTCCTTCTTTCATCTCAGAAATATTACAGAATTCCATCCTTTGGAATCTTTCTCTGTGGTTGAAAAGATGATCGATACACATTGATTATCGCAATGCGATCCTTGCTGGGGTCTCGAAGAATATAATAAATAAAGTGCAGTAAGTGCAAATTTTGGCAGCTGGAATCCTTAATAGGTCCAGGATAAGTGACGACATCAGTCCTGTTTTGGAGTCGTAGCACTGGTTCCTTGTCAGGACACAGATTTCCTGTTGATTTTAACATCCACATGCTTACATGCATGACTTTGCATGATCTTTTTAGTACTTTGCTGAGCTTTGAACCCATTATACCCCAAAACATACAGTCCATACAGGATTTTGCTGAGGATTTTTTTATTTATTTATTTTTTTTTTTTGTGGTTGTTTCAGCCAGAAATGTTTTATGCTTTTTTTTTTGGCAATTTAGTAAAGCTGATTTGATTTAGTAAAGCTGCAAGCACAGGATTCTTCTTACCAGTAAAATTAACTCTTACCAGTGAAGCCACATGTGTGATGTGTGATTACTTTTGCTGATAACTATACATTTGACACACATTAATTGAAAATAGCTTTTGCTGAATGCACGTTTTGATGGCATCACATGACGTTTCTTGGCCGAAAGTGCAGAAAAAATCTGCAGACATTTTAAAATAATGCGTTAAAAGCAAAATAGCAAAATCCTCTAAGGAACTGATTTTATTCTTAAGCTCCAAATCTGGACTGAGGCGCGGTCTCTTATTCTATTTAAATCGTATCTATTTATGCTTTAGAATTTCATTAATCATGAATTAGTTTTTTTCTACCAATTAGCAATTATTGTTGCTATAATTACTTGGAATTGTGTTTTATTAGTAACTGATTTCATGCAATTTTTTTTACTTTGATTCCTGTCATTCTTTTATTGTTTTTTTTTTCTCTGTGTAAAGCCCCATAATAAGTTTCATTATTATTATTATTATTATTATTATTATTATTATTATTATTATTAGTTATACCTTTATCTGTAGTGCAAAACTTTAGAAATCACGTTAGACCGCAAACATCTTAGAAGATTGAATACAAATTTATATAAAAGAAAAAAAAAAAGTAAGGAAACAAAAAAAACAACATTTAAAAAAGGCCATACTGGAGAAAAGTAAAAAGTGGAACAGGTGCTAATGCTCCTGCTGATTTAGCGTGGATAAATACAATTTGCAGCACAATTTAACTCAGCTTTTACAGAGAAAATCACTGCGGATTCCAGCGGCAGCGCCACAAAGGCAATTTACAGAGCAACAGATTCATGAACACTGTGCAGCAATCTTGTAAACATGTTAGAAGCTTGTGTGAAGTTGCTGATAGAGTGTCTGTTGTACCCTTAATGTAAATTGACCCATTCAAGACCATGAGGCCACACTGAATGATACTTGGAAAATCACTTTAGTGCAATTATTTAGAACATGGATTAGATGCTAAATGGAGCACGCACCATTTAATAAATGATTATGTTAAAGCTGATGTGAACATGCTTTGGATCCTGCACTGGTTACACAGCTTGCTTATTTTATCACTATACAGTTCCAAAGAGCCTGCAATAAAGGTATAAATCATGCATAAATGTCGAGTAGGGGTAAACGCAGAAGACCCAACGTTACTGAAATGAGATGCTATCTATGCTATCTGAATCCAATCTCATTAACTTTTTTACTGTTCATACTTTATAGTGTTTCCCTTAAGCATGTTAGCATTCTGTGTCCCAGGAACAGGGCTGAAAATGTCCCATCCAAACTCATCTAAGTTCCCAGCTGCTAAAAAGCTGTTATATATACAGCTCACCTTGCCGAAGACGTCCTCGGGCACTGGTGCTCACGGTGCTTAGCACTAAAAGGGTGACCCTGGCTTCATGCATTATGAATATTGTCATTCTATTGTGTCATGTCTGATAAATTGGCACTCGGAGCTGTGGAGAAGTTCAATATCCTCTGGCAGAATTGAGTTATGGTTTAACGCCAAGACTGTCTTCTTATCTGATGACTTTCAAATAAGCAGGATTTAAATTAAGGTGATGGATAAAATAAGAGATAAGTCAGACAGGTCAAGTGGTAGCTTTAAGCCAAGAATGATATTCATGGAATAATTGGGGTGTAAGGATGCATAGCAATACAAAAATGTTGGCAGTGTTCACCCTGGGACTGTGAGGATCAGCATTTTACTAATAATTTGTCTAATGTAACTGTATCACCTGAACATCAGACATCCCATTAAGGGAAACCATCAGTGTTTAACCTGTTCAACCCTATATATAGTACAGCTTGAAAACTACAAGGTGTATTTGAATAATTCTAGTACGTAGAATAAGTATATAAATTACCAGGTCAGAGTAAGAGAGGATGGAGCACAGCAAAATAATAATAATAATAATAATAATAATAATAATAATAATAATAATAATAATAATAATAATAATAATAATAATAATAATTGGTGGTTAATAAAAAAGTTAATAAACTTAGTTTAGTTTTGTATATGTTTAGCCAGCTGCTGATTTGCAGTAATGTGTGTGTGTGTGTGTGTGTACAACTTTGATGATTTTTATTGTCCTCCTTTGTTATAACAGCCTATTGTTACCCTATACAAAGACATTCTAGACAGTTGGATGCTTACAATCTTGTGGCAACAGTTTATGGAAGATCCACATACAGTAATACTATGATGGTCAGGTGTATACAGAAATGGACACTGCTATTTTTTTCCGCTGAGCTTAATTATACCGATCATGTAGTGGACCTGAGAGCGCCAGATCATGCTATTTTAAATCTAAATTGCGTCATTCGATCTGAGCCGAATAACGAGTGTTTTGTGTATTTGCACAAAATAAATAAATAAGCCAAAACTCAACAAACTGATTACATTAGCATTGCAACCTGGATTACTGGAAAATTACTGAAAAATAACTGCGTTATATTAATGTTTGATTAAAAAAAATGTTTTTTTTAATTATAGTATTGGAGTTTGTCTCTCCAGCTGTTCATAAATAATGAATAAAAGATTTTATTTAAATGTAACCCTACGTACAAGTGTTAAATAGAATTAGTGATAAATCCTACACATGACCTTAGATAAAAGGTCAGATATGATTATGGTGGTGTTATACATGAAGAGCAATTCTAAATATGTGAGTGATACCTGGCAGGCGAAGGTTGACTACGCGGTCGAAGAGGTTTCTTTCAGCCGTCACTCTATTCAGCACCTGGTTCAGGAGCTGGAGGACAGATATACAAAGGCCTGTCATTAGTCAAACAGCACATGTACTAAAGTACTCTGAGCTATTTGTGCTTTCCACTCTCATTGAGGTGCAAGTGTGAAAAGCTTTCAAAATAGTGAATGGAGACAGCCATGAATTTCAATTTCAAGTAGAAAAAAAAGGAAGGAAGAAAAACAATGATGCAAGGAAAAAAGAAAAGAAAAGAAAAGAAAAGAAAAGAAAGAGAAAGAGAGAACGAGAAAAAAGAACAACCTCGCCTCTGAAAGTTTCAGTAAGGAATAAAAATCACACTCCACACGTAAACACACCTACAAAGACAGAATGTGTCTGTAGGACTTACCTTACACTTGAATTAACACAAACAGGAAAACACAGAAACACACACACACATCACACACACACATCACACATACGTGTTTCACAAAAAATAAAGTGATAAAAGAATGTGCAAAACAAACAAGCACACTAGAGGAATCCCATGAGCAGATTATTTACAAAGTGTTGTGCTGCACATAGTGCATGTTTACCTACTAAAGCCACAAATATTATCTGAGAAACATGAAAACAATTAAAATACTAGAAGAAGAAGAAGAAGAAGAAGAAGAAGAAGAAGAAGAAGAAGAAGAAGAAGAAGAAGAAGAAGAAGAAGAAGAAGAAGAAGAAGAAGAAGAAGAAGAAGAAGAAGAAGAAGAAGAAGAAGAAGAAGAAGAAGAAGAAGAAGAAGAAGAAGAAGAAGAAGAAGAAGAAGAACAGTGCCATGAGTGCCTGTGGAACAGAGAGGGTTAAGAGCCTTGTTCAAGGTCCAACCAGTGGCAGCTTGGTGGTGCTGGGGCTTGAACCCCCAACCTTCTGATCAGTAACCCACAGGCTTAACTACTGAGTCCCCACTGCCACATCATAAAGTTGTGTCATATAATACATTGTGAAATTTATTTGAAAAATAAGCATTAAAACAGTTTCCACTGCTCTGTTACTCTATATAAAAAGCCTCTTTATCCATCAAGCCAATTATTTGACTTTACTCACCTGAGCTAAGCGACGGAGTAGAAGCTCGGCTGAGGGTCGGCTCCAATCCAAGAAGATCTCGGGTACCAGGGTGACGGTCATTTCCAGCACACGTAGCAGACTGACAGACAGGTCAAAGCACGTGGCACACACTTTCAGCTGCCTAGTGTCCACAAAGTTACGTTCCGGGCGCTCTGCTGCCTGCTGGATCTGTCACAAAATGATTTATTAATATTCTATTTGTTTCCATGATGTACCACTGCCATCCTGCTTATGAAGATTTACAAGCTTTTTATGAGGATCTACAAATCCTGGGAAGTTGAACATTGGTGTCTGTACAATGGGGTGGGGGGCGGAGGAGGATGCGGAGATCAATCTATCAGTCCTGTTTATATTTTACCAGTACCAAAAGATTAACAACCCGGGAGGAGTAAAAACCCTTCGAGATCTGTCAGTCCTGGAAGCTCTGAATCCTGGAAGGTCTACCAATCCAGTGAGCTCTAAAAATTCCAAGGAAGTTCTACCAATCCTGGGAGATCTTGTGGCTCCACCAAACTACCAATCCAAGCAGCTCTACCAAACTTCCTATCCTGGGAGCTTTGACAACCATGGGAGTTCTATACAACTGCAATAACCATTTAAAGATCATCTATGCCCTTTTTTTTAGCATCGTGGTGTGTCGTCGTTGTTATAGGTTCCAAAATTGACCGGCTTCATTGTTTCACACAAATCACTAATCGATTAAATAAATTCATCTGACTCCAAGAAAAATTAAACTGCTGCCATGAAAAACAAGCCTAACTATATCTGCAAAAAAATGGACAAACCATATTGATCATTTCTCCCAATATAATTTATGTTATTATCTATGATATTTTGCATCTCATTTTATTTCACGTTTTTATACGTTAAATTTTTTTTGTTTTTTTTTAAATACAGTGATAGAAAATTAACCACTACCTTATGGTACTCCATATAATTATTTATACTTTTTTTTTTGCTCATACTGTATGATTTAGCTTGTTATTCAGGTCAACGAAAAAAAAATAAAAAATCCAGTTCAGCATCTGATAAGCCTAACAATGTGAGCCTCCCAGAAATATCGGGAATCTCAGTAGTCCATTAATCCTACTATACATTATTAACAAAGGGTTTAGTCTGAATAATACCTTTAAGACCAAATTCTACCTAAAATATCTGCTAAGCTCCAAAATAACAAAGCTATCTTACTACAGAACTTGTAAAGACAACATCAGTCCACTGAACCACATGGCTGCACCAGCTCCCTATTTTTTCCACTCTAGGTATGAGGTAGCTGCTAAACAAGTGTATACCTCTGAAGATTGCTGCCTTTTAAATTAGGGATCATCAGAGATAAAAGTCACCCTGCAAGAGCTAACCGAGAACTCCGACCATCAAAGCCCAATCAGTAAATGCAGACCCGATGCTCCTGTCTGCCACAAACACTGCTGTGTTAAGAGATGCTTCTGGCTGAGCAGAGTGCTTTTCCAGCTCCCCTGCTGGAGCTTAATTTGCTGCCAAACAGACCAGGGAGTCTTGCTCTTTCCCACAATTTCCTAAGAGAGTAGAAAGTGTCCCTTTGCTAATAATAACACTGTAGGAAAGACAGGAAGCCTGTGTTCACTTCCGAAATCAGTCTTTATTGGCGTCTATCTTGAAATCAAATTAAAAAGGAGAAAGGATGGAATGTGGAAAATAACAAGCTCTAAGAAGACACCGAAGCGGAGGTCATGTATGCAAAGGCATCGGTGTAAAATGATTGCTTGCATAATTAAAGAACTAGGTTGTGTTTATTCAAAATATTAAAAAATATTCAAAACAGTGAGGGCAACCATGTTTTTGGGTTTGTTTTATCTCAGAAAGTGAAAATATAGGTTAATTTCTTCAATATTTTTCATAAAATTACAAAAATTCCTGTTTCTAAAGAAATGTAGTCTTACATAAGCTTGAATTTGCTTGAAATTGGTTGTTTGTTGCAGATTGTTTTCTTTCTTTATTTATTTTTTATTTCCTGCATTGATATCTAAAAAGAAGTCAAATTATCTGCCATCAGTTTAACAGCCATTTCAAATCATAATTTCTTCTAGAAGAAATGTCTAGAAGATAGACTTAATAATCTCATATATTTTCCTGGGTTCTCATTGAGATATTTGAAACAAATTAAACCTCACTCTCTATTTATTTATTTTACTTAATAAGATGTAAACAAAGTGCTGCCTATGATTCAGATGTATTAGAACAAATGAAAGCAGGTAGCATAAATCCACACATTACCGATTTCACTTAAAAAAAAAAAAAAAAAAGCAGTCACCACGTTCTAAAAAAATCTACTTAGTCATTTGTATGCAAATCGTATTGCTTAAAATGGAAAAGACTAATCCACTACACCAAATGGTGACAGTAATGACAATACTATTGAACATTCTATCTATGAATAATTTAAATGTTTCAAGCAGTTCAAGTCTGGAGACAGCTGTAATATTTCATTAAACTCTACTGTGACAGGACCTTTTACTCAATAGGTTTGCTTGCATGCACATTAGCAGCTGCCAGCTTTAAAGTGCACCAACAAGGAAGTAATGCAGCTGTTGAGTATTTGAGCTCAATCCAGAGGACCGACGCTCTCTTACCTCTTGGATCATGCCAATGAACTCCGAGAAGGCCCAGTTGAGTTGGTTGAGGACACTGTTGAGGAAGCTAGCAGCCATTTCTTTATCCTGATTCAGGAGTTCTGCCATATGTCTTTGGAGCAGGAGTGACGGACAAGGCTCTGCAACCAATCAGAGATAATCATGTTGTTTGCTCAAAACACTCGTTGGCTCTTAAAACCCCAATAAACAAAACCAAAATACAGGACCCAGAAATGGTTTCATAGCTTTGAGCATGGTCTTTTTGAGCATAGATTCTCTAAAGATCTAGAAAGGTTTATATCAACATTATAACACTCAAACAAATTGCAAAAAGTATTCTATTAATTCAAACCAAAATTATCCCATTTCTAAAATTAGGGATGACATAGGGATCCACATTAGTTAGGCAATGCTAATTACATAAATTCCTTACCTTTCGATTCACTATTTGGTCTATAATTTATGTGATTAAGCTTCAGGGAAAAAAAAATCTGCATATGTCTGTAGACACCTGACCATCGTAGCTACAGTATATGTGGATCTTCCATAAACTGTTTGTACAAGGGTGTAAGCACCCAACTGTCCATAATGTCTTTGATTACTGTAACAATAGGCTGTTAAAACAGCAAAGTGAGGACAATAAAAATGCAACAGCTGTGCAAATCAACAGCTGGCTATACTAAATTAACTACAAAAAAATCCTACTACTGGTTGCCATAGTAATAATATTTATCACTGGATCGCACAACTAGCATACCAAATATCTGAACCATATCATAGGTTATGCAAATCTGAATCACTTTCTACTTTTCGCAGACTTGTTGCATCATTGATTTGGACACGCGTACATCAAGTAGCTAACTAGATTTCGGCAGCTCTCATTCATCTCCAGTCACATTGTAGCTGCGAGCCGCTGCATGTGTGAACGTAGCATCAGGGTTGAATCATCTGAATTGGACAGTCACAACGGGGTTGTGCAATCCATCCTCAGACCGCAGTAGGTGATAATCTACATATACAGATCCTGTATAGAAATTCAGGCACATTAGCCAGTGTTATTCTTGCCATTTCAGACAAAAGAGCAACACAGAGCATTATGGGTAATTCGACACTACCATGGTAAAGAACTTGACCTGACATGCTAAAAAGCCAGTTAGAGAAACATAAAGACCGCAGCAAACGCTCTAAACGAAGCTCTGAATGAAGCTAATCAGCCGACGAGGTCCGTTAACACAACAGAAATAACCTTTGTGTGTAATTAGACTTAGCGAGTCCCTCCATGCTGTGCAATCCCCACAAAGGGCAAAAGAAAGAACACCACAGCAAGCGAGAGATTAAAAGAGCAAGACACAGAGATGAGGAAGTGAGGACAAGGCATATCACCAATTTGGAGATGGAGGGTTTAATAAAAATAAAGCCCAGGTTTGGCCAATTTTACGCTCCCTATGACATCTATTCTGACAATCTTTCCCCATGCAGTCGCTTTGAGAGGAAAGTTACTAACACAACAATGACACTGTAAAAGCAGGAGCCAGTTATGTGCAGAAACTGTTGAAGCATATTTGAATATATTAGATATTGATATTAGAAAGTCTGAACGGTGAATTCGAGAATATTAATCTGAGCAAATGTAAATTTTAGACATTTAAAAACCCCAAACTCTAAACGCTAACAGAGCATTTAACATTTACAGCATTTGGCAGACACCCTTATCTAGAATGACTAACAGAAGTGCTTTTTGAAGTTACTTATACGAGGTCATGGACGAAAAATACCTAAAATGTCTAAAACTATCGGAAGAAAATACAGCAAGAAGAACAAACAGATGTTTTAAAAACAGATGTTTTACAAGTGCTGTTTTAAGTATTTGAGAATTATGTACGTATGCCATCATCATCAGCGATTCAGCTGTTCTGATATCTAAAACGAAGTTCATTCCACTACCTGGGTGCTAGAAGAGAGAAAAATCTTAATGCTTGTCTTTCTTGTATCCTGAGAGATGGAGGGTTTAGTTCAGCTGTGGCAGAGGATCTGAGGGATCCTTCCTATTGTTCTCTGATTGGTATCTTGTAGTTTCTCATTTATAAACCACTTTGAATTAAAAGAGTCTGCAAACTGAATGAATGTGAATGAAATGTAAATGCAAATCTGTAAAACATTCGAAAAGTATAATTCAGGCACTTTCTTGAAAAGGTCGGTTGAACTCTGATGCAAAATGAATCAGTTCAAAAGAATGAATCACTGTTGGTAAGTGAGACTTATATAGAAATTTAGTGGTTGAAGATAACTTAAAAAAAAAAAAAACGTCTACTTTTATATAAACCATTAAGCACCACTGTGGCATGTGAAATGACAAAGAAATTCAATGCTGAACATGGGCACAAAACAGGTACAAATAATTTTTTTTGGCCTCTGGGAAAAAGAGTTAATATGACAATACTTACATATTGTATGTGCTTAAATTACATATTGTATGTGCTTATGGGATTAAATTCTTGGTTGTGGTCTGAGACTTTCTACCAGGTCTATGTAAGAGAATGGTTCAACTGGTGTAAGCAAGATACTGGATCACCTGATGTACTATATGTAGGAGACCGAATCACTAAGTGTATGCAGGAGACAGGATCACCAGGTCTTTGTAAGGGATTTTATCACCAGGTCTATGTAAGAGACTGGATCAGACTGGATCACCAGGTCTATGTAGGAGACTGAATCACCAGGTCTATGTAAGAGACTGGATCAGACTGGATCACCAGGTCTATGTAGGAGACTGAATCACCAGGTCTATGTAAGAGACTGGATCAGACTGGATCACCAGGTCTATGTAGGAGACTGAATCACCACGTCTATGTAAGAGACTGGATCACCAGGTCTATGTAAGAGAATGGATCACCAGGTCTATGCATGAGACTGGATCAGACTGGATCACCAGGTCTATGTAAGAGACTGGATCACCAGGTCTATGTAAGAGAATGGATCACCAGGTCTATGCAAGAGACTGGATCAGACTGGATCACCAGGTCTATGTAAGAGACTGGATCAGACTGGATCACCAGGTCTTTGCAAAGACTGGATCAGATTGGATTATAAGGTCCATGTAAGAGACTGTATCACCAGGTTTATGTAAAAGTCTGACACTGTCAACATCCCACTGATCTACACTTCCCCCTGACTAACCTTATAGATCTACAACATAGATTTCATTAACAACACAAAGGCATATCTGCAGTCTTTAATAGAGTCAAACAAACACGTACTGCCTCCACGGCATCTTCACATCTCAGAGGATGTAATCAGATAAAAACGTTCTCCTTTTCCCCTCCTGGGCTTCGGCGCTGATGACATGAAAAGCATGGGTAATTCCTAATTACAAAGCATTAAGTGCACGGAAATAAAGAGAATGTTTATTCCGACAAGAGCTCCGGGAGAGCTGTAGACGTTTAGCAAAACTCATTTGTTTGCGGTTTAGTAGAACCTGCTGTTCCAAAGTCGATTTCCCAACGTTCTTCATTAGATTAGACAATACAGGCCTGAGTAGATTGGCTTTGTCTGCATTACACCACTGATCTCAGTGCACCAGAGCTCGAAGAGCAGCTAATACAATCGAATGCAAATCCACAATAGAAGGATTATTAACAAGGCAAACAATGATGTGCTTGTGTCAGCAAACAGCACACGGACGTCTGAGCATGTGAGATGTTTTGAAAGTGGGAAATGAAGCAGACTATCCAAAAAGTTCAAGGAGAACAGATAGTAGGATGGAAGCTTAAAAGCCTAAGGAAAGGTTTACAATTACATGCATCTAAAAAGCTATATGCAAAACTTTGAAGACTGATTTACAGACTAAGATGTAATCAGTAGCTACTTATAGAACAATACAGCATGGCTCAGGGTAAAGAAAGTTTAACCATAACCTTTTGTCTCTGTTTCCCATTACATAACACAATAAAAGTAGGAGGAGTTTCACTGGAAGTTACATGTGCCATGCTTAGTTTAATAAAAGTTTTTTTTTCTAAATGACTCAAATTAGACATATTTCATTCAAATAAAAGTTTGGAGGTATATTAGCCAGTCTTCCTGAAAGAAAGAGCTATTAATCATGATACAGTCAGTGCCAGTGCAGATGACGATGCCAATACCTAAATCTGATTTTACACCTGAGAGAAAGTTCAGCAGTAAATTAGTCAGAACATTAATATTCTCTATGGTTCAGTCCCAAATAGTGTTTTATCATAAATGTAGTGCACTATGTAGGGACAAAGTAAGAAATTTTAAAACACGTAAAATTCAAATATCGGATTAAAAAATAAATAAATAAATAAAAACATAATGTAAGTAAATATAAAAAAGAAACTTAAAAAAATGCATGTGGGTTAAAAATTACAAATAAATAAATTAAATTGATTAATTATACTTAATTATTTATCCATTTTAATTATATATTATTAATTAACATTATAAGTGTTATAATTTTTTTTATTTATAGACTCATGTAAAAAAAAAAAGAAGGTAAAATAAAAAAATAGCATGTGACTGAATAGTAAAAATATAAAATGACAATGTGGTTCAATTACAAACAAACAATCAAATAAATCAACAAGTAAATAAATAAATGAAAAATAAGTAGGAGTTCTTATAAAAAAAATAAACTGTAAGAAAACATTAATATAGGTAAATAAACTTCATACAGTATGTTATGAATGTTTGGTAAACAGATTTAAAAAAATACAGATTGATTAATCAAATGAACTATTTTCCTCTGCACAGACTGGCTTGCACATTTACCCAAACAAGAACAATCACCAAATTCAGCATGTGCACCAGCTTCCACTGCAAAATGAGCTGTTTTACATCTTAAAAGTGGGTTCACGGTTAATTAACCGATCCGAGCCACGCTGTTAAGTAGAAGAGAGCTAATAGTTTCACTGAGGAGCAGAAAGAAGAAAAAATGGAAATGGGGGGAAAAAAATGTGAATGGAACTTACTTCGGAAACTAGCAATTGACAAATCTCCTGAAAGTCATGCAAATGAGAGTGAGAAAATTGGACGTTATTAGCACAAACACAAGGCCAGTGAATCAATGGGAGTGAAGCATGCAAAATTAAAACCCAAGTAACATGAGAAGCTGAGAAGTTGTACTGGTATTGCATAATAATGTCAGTGTGGAAGACGCTCATTTACAGAATCAAGCCCTGAAGGAAAAAACATCACAATGGCACTCCTGTGCACCTTGTAGTATTTTTCAAAAAACAACATGCTCAATCATTTATTCATCCTAACTCAGGGATGTGGATTTGTGGAAAAAAAAAAAAACACATCCTGGGTACACGGATCCATCATTGGGCAGACATCCATCTCAGACAAACACATTTCCACCTCAGGATCTTCAGAGTATTGAATCCGAGACACAATCTGAACGAAATGCACACAGACCCTCGGAGCTTGTAATTTTTCGCTTCACTATTTTTCTTTTTCTTTTAACCCCAATGTGTCGAATCACAAGTAACAAAATCTTTGTTAATTCATTCTGATATACAGTATATGTTAGAACTTTGTCAGATGTCATACCATGCCTTCTTCCGTTCAGATCTGGACACCATGAAGAATTCAATTGTGTCCCAATTACTGTAACTCTTAATGGATAAAAATACAATGTGTGGTTCTATAATAAATCAACCAAAATTGCTGCTAATCTGCTGTGGTTATTAGCGGAGTTACCACAGAGGTAACAGGACCTCCTCTCCACCCTGCTGTTGATTATTCTGCTCGAACAGCATGACTCCCAAATGTTTTATGTTTTTACTTACATCATAATGTATTGCTTAATTTTTATTGCAACAATTCTGTCTATTGTGCCAATGAGCCACCTGACAAATCAAAACGGAAGAGCATGAACGTGTTCCTTCTTTCATTACTCGGAGTAAATTAAAAAATAAAATCATGCAGAAAGTAAACAAAGCCTGTTCACCTGAAAGCATAAAAAAAATTATTTCAACACTTAGATGACACTCTTGCTCAGTCACACAAATCTAGAACATGTCCTTCACACACACACACACACACACACACACACACACACACACACACACACACACACACACACACACACACACACAAACACACAGGCTATTTTCTGTGCCACTGACTCAGGGCATCCTCACTGAAGGAACCAGCTGAGGTCCAAACCAACTAGCGGTTTTGTGAAATGTCACAAGAGGTCATACATATTCTTAGAACACAGAATGCTTAAAGAAGCAGCATTCGAGTTTTTATATATGCAGTGTTGAATTCCTCGAACCGTAAGCCTGGTCTTGTATCGTCTGCGTGAGGAGGTCGTACTCCAGTTCAAACTGCACACTACTACATTTCGTTTACAGCGAGAAAGCAATTCGACTCTGAATCTATATAATTCGACTCTGAATCTACATACAGTACAGACCAAAAGTTTGGACACACCTTCCAAAAGTTTGGACACACCACCTTTTCAACAGGACAATGACCCCAAACACACCTCCAGGCTGTGTAAGGGCTATTTGACCATGAAGGAGAGTGATGGGGTGCTGCACCAGATGACCCGGCCTCCACAGTCACCGGACCTGAACCCGATCGAGACGGTTTGGGGTGAGCTGGACCGCAGAGTGAAGGCAAAAGGGCCAACAAGTGCTAAGCATCTCTGGGAACTCCTTCAAGACTGTTGGAAGACCATTTCAGGTGACGACCTCTTGAAGCTCATCAATACAATGTGCAAAGCAGTAATCAAAGCAAAAGGTGGCGACTTTGAAGAACCTAGAATATGACATATTATCAGTTGTTTCACACCTTTTTGTTATGTACGTATATAATTCCACACGTGTTAATTCATAGTTTTGATGCCTTCAGTGTAAATCTACAATTTTCATAGTCATGAAAATAAGGAAAACTCTTTGAATGAGAAGGTGTGTCCAAACTTTTGGTCTGTACTGTATATAAAAACTGCAGGACTTCAATCAAAACATGAAATGCATTTTATTTTTATTTTTATTTTATCTGCCAAAGGACAGAGCTGTAGTGCTCTGGACGTGATATCTATTTATATATATTGATAGAATTCTCTCATCGTTTTTGACTGCCAGCGTCTTCTCCCATCACCACATTTCTGACCAATTAATGAAAAAGTTTTAAGAGTATGTTTTCGGTTGAGCGGGTAACTTTTCTATTGTTGCTTTTCGTTTCATTTCATTACATTGCAGTTTGTAACCTAATACCAAACAATTGACCTAACTGCAGAAAGTGTATTTTAAATTGGAGTATTTTTCTGATCTGAGATTAAATAAAAGAAGCTAAATTGACTCTCAAGAAACAAACTGATCCAAACAAGGAGAGAGCTGCAGTGCTAGAATGCTATTAGTGTTGGATATTTGCACAGAAATATCAACGTGCTAGAAGCATTGACATGAGCCTTCAGACTATGTTTTCTTTCTCTTTTAAGGTCACTTAATTACATGCAATCCAAATCGAATCATAAAACAAAACCAAAAGGAGATTTGGACTTTGGATAAATGGTCTAATAAGTGTTGCCTTAGATGTCTAATCTTGGGGTGTAGGCAGTTTGGCAAGAGATCTATTAAACGGTGCATCCAAATGAATGCTGTTGCGGCTCCCTTAATAAATATATGACTGTTGCGGTATAATCCTTTGTTGTTTGGATCATTTCAGGTTGCAGCTTGTATGGAACTGAATAATATATCATTAAATTATCACTATCAATCAACCTGATATAGCAGCGATAACCTCTTAATAAATATTTAAAAAGGAAAACAGATTTTGAATAACAACCAAAAACACTTTTCTCCAACTCCTTCTCATGTGTTGATTTTCTCCACGTCCTTCTCCACCTCCTTCTCCTCCTTCTCTCTGTCAGTAACTCATAATGTTTAAACCTCTAACTACCATTTGTATGCATTTTTGTCCCCCTATTTTTTTTTCTTTTCAATTCTAAAAATATTTATAGAAATAATGGATAAATTCAAATTCAACGATGTTACCAGGCATCTGAAAAATGTCTAATATTTATGACCCATAAATTTTCAGGATTATTTAAGGGGAAATAGAGAGGAAAAGAGAGGAAAATTTCAATTCGTGTCCAAGAATCGAGAAAGAATCAGGCTGGAATCGAGTCATGATGAGGTTGATCGCTAACTGCAGTGGTCCAAAAGTCAGCAAAATGTTTAAAAATCGTTAAAATACAGCATACAAACCTCTTCAAATGGGATACGGTGAATTCTCATTCGAGATTTTTTTAAACCACCTTCAAAGCACATCTGCAGACTACAGATTATGACGGATGACAGCTGTTAATAGACTGCTGTACTGCCATTGTGATGAAAGTGTCAATGCTGATGAGAAAGATTTAGTGTTTTGTTTATGCATGGTAAATAATATGCCATTTTGCATGAGGGGTTGACATGAGGGGTTGACATATTTTGCATAAAACACACACCCACACACACGTATGTGTGTGTGCGTGATGTGTGCGATATTGTTTTTTTTATTAATTATTTATTCAACCACAACCCGATCAAAGAAAAACAACTTAATGAAAAGAAAACTTAATTATAAGCTATAATTGACCAGCTTCGTTGTTTATTTTTAGTATATTTTCATCATCGTTTTCATCGTTGCCACCTATTTGGAAGCCATCACTTTGTATAAAATGATCACAGAAGCTAAGAAGCCCAAACCTGTTGAAGGCACACTCCATTAAGACATGGTTTGATAAAGATGGATTGTAAGATCTCCAGTGTCTTGCATAAAGCCCTGACTGGGATGCAACGCCACTGAACACCTTTGGGATAAATTGGAACAACGAATGCACCCCAGACATCCTGACATGACATACGTGACTGACCTTACTAATGCTCAACAAGCAGGTATGGATTTGATGGTCAGGTGATGCTGACAGATGTCCACAAACTTTTGGTCCTATAGTGTGTACTGCAAAAGTCTTAATTGAGTTCTTATATTCAGTTGATTTACAAAGTGTCTGGGGGCAGTGGAGGCTAAAGTGGTTAAGGCTCTGGGTTGCTGATCGGAAGGCACTGCTAAGCTGCAACTGTTGGGCAATTAAGAAAGACCTAGCGCTGCCAAGCTGCCACTGTTAGGCAATTGAGCAAGGATGAATGCTGCCAAGCTGCAAATGTTGGACAATTAAGCAAGGCCCAGCACTGCTAAACTGCCACTGTTGAACAACTGAGCAAGGCCGTTAACCCTTACTGTTCCAGGTGTGCTGTATCATAGCTGCCCCTACGTGACCCCAACCTCCTCATTTAGGATATGCGAAGATAGGTATTGCTCTCGGCTGTAATGTGTATGTGATGTGGTGGTAATGCAGGCTTCAATGCCCCGATTACAATTTCAAAAACATGGGAAAAGAGTAATCGCGGGATCGAAGAGAGAGCTGGAAAAGTAAAATGGATTTACACCATGTAACTCACTTTGCAGGCTGGGTAGGTTGGCATCCTCAGGTTTGGTTTTGAGCAGGTGAGGCAGCCGTGTGTACCTGTAGCCAAACCCACAACCCTGTAAATGAAGAGAATTACAAGCAAACATAAAAATCAGGAGCTACATTACCTTTAAATCCCTAAACCAAGGGTGTCCAAGCTTATCCGAAACGGGCCGGTGCGGGTGCAGGTTTTATTCCAACCAACTGAGTCTATTGAAAACCAGGATCAACTGTTTAAATAAGTGGAATCAGGTGTGGCTCCTCATTGAATGGAATTAAATCCTTCACCCACACCAGGCCTATTATCACTCGTATATAATGTACATTATATACATATATTTATATGTGTTATAGCATATATAAAGTGTTTCAAGATTCAAGATTTCATTTTCATTTAAACAAACACAGCTTGCGGTGAAATGAAAACCCGGCCTACTCATACATAGAATCTAAGTTAAAAATATGAATAGAAATATAATGTTCAGTATGTTACAGGTTATATACTGTTCGCTCACCAGCCTTTTTAGCTGCTGAGCTCATGATTAATGAGAGGACACAAAGCCTTAGTGGTTAGTGAGTTTGTCACACACCTCTGAGGTTGGAAGTTTGCATGTTTTCCCCGTGCTTCGGGCAATTCCTGGTAAATTCCAATACTTATTTTTCTTCTGTTTTTCCATTAAGGTTTGACTGACACGTTGAGATTGTAAAAAGTTCTGACGTGATTTATCTTGGGTTCATTTTTTATTATAAAAAACTGATGAAACAGGTAAACACGTGTAGAGCTTTTATTTACATTGTTTATATAAAGCATGATGCCGAATTACAGTAATCATTAACTGCATTATCACTCACTCCTCATCTCATTTTCTACCGCTTATCCGAACTACTCGGGTAACATGGAGCCTGTGCCTATCTCAGGCGTCATCGGGCATCGAGGCAGGATACACCCTGGACGGAGTGCCAACCCATCGCAGGGCACACACACACTCTCATTCCCTCACACACTCACACACTACGGACAATTTTCCAGAGATGCCAATCAACCTACCATGCATGTCTTTGGACAGGGGGAGGAAACCAGAGTACCCGGAGGAAACCCCCGAGGCACAGGGAGAACATGCAAACTCCACAAACACAAGGCGGACGCGGGAATCGACCCCCCAACCCTGGAGGTGTGAGGTGAACGTGCTAACCAATAAGCCACCGTGCCCCCCACTGCATTATCAATTCTATAATAAAAATAACATTATTATTATTATTATTATTATTATTATTATTATTATGTAAATCCACTATAATGATGAGCCTGTAAATTTTTTTCAGGCCGGTAAAGTTAAAGCTTAAACAACTGCATTTTTGTTGCAACGATTTCTTCCCATTATAAAAATTGTGCTGGGTTGTTTTGAGGGCCGAGGACGACGAGGATTCAACAAAATAATTGTATCCGACTGCATCACCTCCTTCCATGTGGCATAATGGGTTTAGAATTAGAGCGAGGACAAAAGAAAGAGGGATAAGATAAGAGGGACGAGCAGAGATGTCAGGATTGATAAGAAGGGAGAATGTGTAGAGAGAGATTAAAAGAAAGAGGTGAGACATATGGTGGGAGAGATGAGGAAGAGTGGAGTTTGGATGCAGATGGCAGGATGTGAATGAAAGGATAAGAAGAGAGGGATGGGTGGGGATATGAAGGATAATGGATAAGAAATGAAAAATGAGAGATGAGGGGAAAACAAATAGTTAGGTGGTATGAGAAGAGAGTGAAGAAGAGAGAAAGGAATGGAAAAGAGGGATTAGGAAGGTGGAAGGAGTTATGGGAAAAAGAAAGGAAGTGAAGAGGGGATGGGGTGATGAAGAAAGATGAGAGTGATAAAAAATGAATGAGGAAGGAGAAATAAAACAGGGATGAGAAAAAGAGATAAAAAAAATATGGATGAATAAATTTAGGATTAGATTAGGAATGAAGAACGATGAAAAAGAAGGGGAAGAAAGTATCTTAAGGATGAGGAAAAAGGGACAGGAAAGGAAAAATAAAGGGATCTTACCCTCCACAATCGGACAAGGATCCAGTTAGTCTGAGCCCACGGACGCTGTTCATACGGCGCCAAGAGGTTTCTCATCATAGCCACCCGCCTAAACAAAGGTCAAAGGTCATTAAGGTTTAAACAAACGCAGGCAGATTAAACAAAAGTAGATTTTTTTCCTTTCTTTTTCCTGATCATATAGTTGGATCTGGTCCGTTTTTTCCTTCACATTCCTGTTCCTAAAACAAATACTCTTTTATTTTTTATTTTATTTGGACAGGATTCTCATATTGAATCCTGTCCAAATAAAATGTTGCTATTTAATTCTGCCTTCAATTTGTGAAATCTTGACAACACCCTATTCTGTCCTGCGTATTACCCATAATTCTCCGCACCACCCAGCCTGCAAAAAATGGTGTACAATCAAAGGAGCAGCTAATTGACGATTAATGATTTCTCGATTCAGGTTTAGTTGATGTACAGTAATCACAGAATATTCTTTCTTTGCTCCCGAACAATATTTTATTTGTTCCGTTTTGCCTAACAGACTTTACGGTTAGTGAGAGTTGCACGTAGCTGGTAAACGTCAACATGACATCAAAGCCCGTCTTTACCTTAAAAACGTTTACCTTACAGGTTCCTATATAGCCATCCAAACACGGCCTTCTAAGAAAACAGTCTCATTAAACAGCAAGACATCGAGGAATTATAGCCTTCGATTTTAGACACAACAAGAATCCCTGCATGTCCCAATCCTAGCCATTTCGCTAAATGCCAGATTCTCTTCTCATGTTGCATTAATTTGAAATCCTCAGCAGGATTATGGAGAAAGCACCTAGCACCGTGTTGGTGAAGCTTTGCTTTAACAGGTTCAGCAGGAAAGCTGTGTGTGCCCCAGATGGGATTATGGGTAATGTACTCACTGCTCCTCAGGGATTCTCTCCACAGCTCTGAGTGAATGTGGGTAGCACACGTAGCTGGCCAGAGCCTGCATCAGTGAATCTTTAATATCTGCAGAGAAAAAGAAAGAAATCTCGTCAGATTAGCAGAAACATGCATTTCCACCTATAGGATAAAATGTTCACTCCAACATTCAGAGGTTTGAGCAGAAGCAACTCTGTAAGTTGAAATTTTCTGAACCCTTTTTTTGAGGAGAATTTCTAATTGTGATCAAGGCGTTATGTTTCTAGCAGCATGATCATATCAAAATAATTAACTTTGATCCTAAAGGTCTGGACTGATTAACGGCCGAGCGTGTTGCACTGGTGTAAAAATGAACTTTACTGAACAAATAAGGAAGCACAGGAAATGAAATCAATAACATCAAAAAGAGGCATGTCATAAGATACATTGCATCCAGAGAGCCAAGTATAAAAGCTCACGGTATCTAATTCCACATCTATTAACATTCGTATCTGATCATGCACGACCGCATTGAGCCAAATAGCTTCAGAGATCAATTTTCTCCCACACGCTGATAGCAGCCAAGCTCGCTGATGCTTGTTTATTGCACGAGAAAATGAGAAAAATGGCTCTGCTACTGCAATACAGATATTCTTCAAAACTGGACAAATAGCCACGTGTACCAACAAACGGTTGGTTAAAAGATATTTTTAGATAAATTTGCAAGAATTTAAAGAAACAAGTAAGTAAGTACTATAAGCTTGTAGACACCTGAAACCCTCACATCCATACGTGGTTCTTACCCAAACTTTTACTTCACTGGAACTGAGAAGCCCAAACCTGTTCCAGCATGACAATGCTCCTGTGAACAAAGCACGCTACATGAAGACATGGTTTGATATTATGTGGAACTCCTTGTCCTGCACAGAGCCCCGACTCTAACTTAACCCCACTGAACACATTTGGGATGAACTAGAAAACCCATTGAACCCCAAACATCTTCACCAAACACCAGCGTCTGATCTTACTAATGATGGAAAAATCCTCACAGCCATAGTCCAGGGTTCAGCAAATTTCTGGACAATAAGGTCAATAAGGAAATAAATAAGTAAATTTTAAAAAAAAAGGGAAAGAAATAAACAAATGGAAAAGTAAATTCATTAAAGTAAATGAGAAATGTAACTAATGTAAGCAAAGAAAGTAAGCAGGTAATTAAAATAAGTAAGAAAAATAAGCAAAGTAAGCAAGTAATATTAATACATAAAGCAAGGAAACTAATTAAATTAAGTAATGAAAGTAACTGAAAGATGCCCTGCCACGCGTATTTCATTACTTTTGTGGTAATGTCTGAGGTTTACCATGGACTCTGTAACTTTTTTTGTGGTAAAAATGCCTTGGTGACCTTGTTTCAAGCCATTCTAGTGTGGTATAGAAAGCCTGCAGGAAAACGCGGCTCGATTTGCGCCAGTTCTCATTAATATTCAATGAGCTATGCTGCTTGGCTCCAAATGGCTAACCGCTAGGATATGAGAGCATGACTATTTATTCACCCAGCGCAATAAGTAGCCTAGGATAGAGGAACTTTGTTTACAATCACCTGGAATTGCGGCAGAATGGCTTGCTACATCCGTCAGAGTAATGTAGCATCATTTCTACGTCACTCTGAGCAGCTTTTCTAACTCACCTGATTTCTCCGCTTATTTCTTTTAAGTGGCTAGAACTGACAGGGGAGGTAGCAGCTCATTTTCACATTCCCGACACAACACAAACACATATGGACCTAACACATATCAAAAAATACAAGTAAAAACGGTTTTGTGTGGAAGGACACCTTTAAGTAACCAGGGATGGTAAGTCGATAAGTATGTAAATGGTGTAAAGTAATAAAGCAATATAAAAAACTAATTAAGAAAGTAAGCATGTGAAGCAAGTAAGTAAATAAAGTAAGCAAGGAAAGTAAGGTACTATGTACATGAAGTAATTAGGAAATCTATGTAAAGTAGCCAATAAAAATAATAATAAAAAAAAAACCCACTACTACTACTAAGAAATATCAATTTATTAGACATCAGCCAAACGTTTAAACTAACATAATAGCTAAACTAGCTAAAGCAGCTAGCTGCTAGTTTGTCACAGCTTGACAGAAGTCGAATTTCAATACTTGATGTAACGATTTACTTTTTCGGTAATAAATAGACTTTAAAAACATATCCACAAAGACTATGTTTAATAAATTATAACTACATGGCCACTAGTCACTGCTAGTAAACCAGTAGATATTTTTAATAAGCAAACATAACTACACAAAGTACTACATCTCCTATGATTTGTACCTGAATACAAAGATATTGCATAGACAGAGGTAAGTTTTCGGTAAATCTCTTTAAAATGGTAGATTATTAAATGATTAGAACCAGTTGGAAATTATATACACATATATTAAATACTTCACCTTTAACGCAATGTAAAAACCATGATGCTCGATGTAATCTGTCTTAACAGTGTAACAGATTATCTGCCTGAATTTAGGTCTCAAATTTACGTTCACGCTAGCGTTTAACTGAATTAACTCTGAGTTGATGTGATTGGCTACAGAAGAGCAAATGACCTTCACAGAATTAGAGAAAATCGTGCAAAAACTCTCACTTTGCCCGAAAGCAGAACTTATATATGAAGAATTCATCTGTGTGACAAATAGGCCACAAAGAGCACAGACTATATTAGATTTTTAAAAATTCCCATTAAAATAGCTGCCTAACAGATTACCAGAACATTTTTGGCTCAGGTTCTTTTTGTACCCTTCACTGCAGGTAATGAAAATAGATAGGACATTAGGAGAGATAGATAGGGGGAATGAAAGGAAAAAGAAAGAGGGAGGGAGGGAGAAAAAGAAATGAGGGAGGCGAAAGCAAAAACGAGAGTGAGCGAGGGATGAAAATGGGGTGAAGGTGATAAGAGCATGATGAGAGATGATAGGAGAAAAGGACGAGAGGAAAGAACAAGAGAAAGAGAAAGACCTTGAGAAAGAGGTTGTACATTAACTAAGTACAAGAGGAAGCTTATGGGTGAATGCAGACAGGACTCTAATTCAATATTTGCCATATAAATCATAATGGGTCTGCTTTTATTCCACTCGCGTGTAGGCTACGATGATGTAATAAACTGAATCCTAACTGAGAACTTTCACAAGGCAACACACACACACACACACACACACACACACACCTACAGTACTTATAGTAAGAGCAGCTCTGTTTTAAAAATATTTATCTTTAAGCCACAACACTGAGCTAATATCTACTGCCATGACTTTACCTGTGCCCACGATGCGCAGGTCTGCAAAGTGCTTCGCAAGGATGGCGGCAAGCTGGGTGAGTGTGTCCTCATACCCTGTATGACAAACACATACTTCTTAAATATAAGTAAAGACAAAAGATCTTGCAAAACAGAAAGATACTTGATGCCTCTTATTACAATCAATTACACATAAATGCCAAGGATGAGAATACTAAACAATTACTGTGTATGTTAAATTGTACTGAATTATCATTCACTGTCTAGCAGGTTACAAGGAATTTATTACTTTATCCAGGACCGTAGTCAAGTCCTCACTGAGCTGTTCAGTGTCTTTATACCTGGGAGCTCCTCCATGCTGTTGAAAGGGCTGAAGTAGTTCTTAAGGGCACTGTAGCTATTCATGGCCACGTTGAGGTAAAACTCAGGGGTGAAAGCAAACAAAGAGCCCGTGTTGTCGGCATGCTCGATGGTGCGGATGCACACACGCAAAAGCCAGTAGACATCCAGCATCTTCTCCTACAACATACAAATATTAGGAAAAATCACAGCTTTTTAAGTTAAGTTCAATGAAACACCACCTTTACAACATATTAATTAAAATGTATTAATTAAGCCCCATTTAATACACAGACCAAATCTAAAATGGCTTCCACTTTACTGTATATGTTCATTATATAAGGTATAATGAATAACAATAAGAATAAAAAAGTAATAATGGCTGTACATATGGAAGTACATTATTTTGTATTCTATTAATCTTTATATCATTCTTATAATAACCTTTTGTTCTATGTTTATGTTCTGTAAAGCTGCTTTGAGACAATGTCAATTGTAAAAAGCGCTATACAAAAGACCAAGAGGATGGCTTCAGGACCCTGTTATGAATCGTTAACTTTATAATCTTTATTGAGTTTCATTAACAACTTAACCAAGATTTTCAACAACTTTTGTTTAAAAGAAAGTGGTTCTTAAGCATTATAATTTGTCTTCTAATATGTAAATATTAAAAAAAAAATCAGCATTATTAGCACAATGTAACATTTCATAAACACAAACAAATCAGATCACAAAATACTAAAATACTAAATTACCACTTCTAGTTTTTTCGCTACTCACAAAAACTACAAAGTCTGTGTACATATGCTTTACTTCCTCTCTTCCATACGTTACAGAAAAATGTCTGTTCAGATGTATTGTCTTTTACAGCACACAAAACCTCCTGGTGTCTGTGCAGTATAACCACTGACAAGCTAGGTATATTTCTCTGCAGTTTCCTTTTCTTTATTGGACTATTAAAGTGTCAACCACAGCAAATAAAGTTTTACAGAACATCAGAAAAATTAGCCTACAGGTCAGAAAGAGGAGACAGACCCTGAAGTCATGATGGAGCAAAAGGATCAGTTACTGAAAAAAATTGGTCCTTGGAATTAAATTTAGAAAATGTTCTCTCTCTCTCTTTCTTTCTCTCTCACATGGAGTATGGTGCTGTACCTTGGAGTAAATGGTGGCGTTGATCCAGGCCAACCTGCGGCTCAGGTGGTTGAGCTTCTCAGCAAACACCTTCTGGCTCTTTTGAAGCTCTTCCAGAATGTCTGCTCTCTGCACACAAAATAATACCACGTCCCTTACACCAATAAAATATAGTAAGTAAATTATCTACAATATTTTCTTCTGAAAACTACGGCCTTTCCTACACTAAAATATGTTTCTCTTCGTGTATTGTACATGGATAGATTACATCTTGCTGTAGCTGCAATAATGTCTTACTCTAGCTGGACATCGTGCTATCTTCTCTTCCGTGTCTTTCAGCGCAACGGCGTACTCGTGGACATCATCCGATACAACCACCATCTGTAGAAGAGATGTGCAAAAACAGTCATAATTCCCAGCTCTAAACGTTCCTTAACTTAACCTTGGTGCAACTTTGTCAAGTCATCATTAGCATGCCATCAGCAGAACGCAAGCCATATAAACAAGTGGCGGTTCTCCAGCTGAAGTAATGTGGCAGGATGAAAAGTTCGAAGGTCACAGAAAGCAGATGGAAAGAAATAGCAACACTAAATTCAGCAGATATTTACTATGTGCTCAGAAAGGTAATAAAAAAAGATGCATGGCTGTGCTGCAAACAGTCTAGTCATCAGTAGAAAGACTGTGGTACTGATTTAAACATTAAATATGTTTAATATCTACTTTCAGTTTAGCTTTTTCAGCTGTAAAAAAAAGTAGTGTTTAAGAATGAATGTCTAAAAATGCTGTCTATTGGACCGCAGTTGGAAATCAGGAAGGAATCCAATCGTGTCTGAATCCAGTGCTACCAAATAATGCTGTTTGATGATATTCTGGTGCTGATTTTTAAAGGCAGTGCATGGAGTGCCAGTGTATGGAACCTTGCCTTATATATCCCATAATCCTTTGCTTCATCAGTCTCTTATGAATGACCAATATTACTGCTGAAAGAACTCTGACTACAAATTTCAGCACCATGGACAGCCCCACCGTCAAGAAGCACAAAATACACCTATGACATTTGAAAGATGCCATTTTCCAAAGTGCTTTATAGTTTTATCTCATTTTATACAACAGAGGTTTAAGGGCCTTGCTCAGAGGCCTAGTGGTTGCAGCTTAATAGACCTGGGAGTCAAACTCACAACCTTCTGATTAGTTCTAAACCTTCAGCGGTCCAACACCTTAACCACTAGGCTACCATTTCCCAAAAATACTGCCTAAGCGTCAAACTCAAAAAACAAAGAGATCACGTGTGAATGATCTGGATTATCTCATTTTAAGCACACTTACTAATATCTCATCTATTTATGTTTGGAAATTTATATCTCAACTGTGCCGCCCCCCAACCTCTATCCAAATCCGTGTACCGATCGGTCAAATATCGTACTGAACTTTCTTGCACTGTTTGCACAAGTTCACACGTGTTGTAGTGTTCATGCACTTGATGTAATAGTGTATAGGTCTATATAGTGTACTTAGTTCTGTGTTGCGTCTTGTAGTTCTGTGTTTTATGTAGCATCATGTTCCTGGAGATTTTACTGTGTACTGTATATAGCTAAAAAGACAAAGAACTAAAGCTTGTTGACTCGGAAAATACGATCCAAGATGCATGTGACATCTGAATGATGTTGGGTTAGGAAGTCTGGGGTACAGTCGATGTTCCAGAAGGTTTTTTTTTTAGTTTTTTTCTTAATAGTTTCAAAAAGTGTTCTAAAAGCTGCTCGAATCATCCACTTTAGAGCACTAGCTTTCCCAGCTGCCCTAATCGCTTTGTAAACACTTGACAGGTGAAAAGACGTTCATAGCTGGTTTAGCAATTGCATGACCGGCGTTCAGCCTCCTAAAAGCACTTGTGTTTAATGACTTCCATCATTAGAAATGTCAGAAGAGCCCAGGTGATTTCTGCAGAACCCTGTGCCCCTGGTGTGATTCAGTAATGCCAAGAAACGTCTTAGCGTGCGACTCAATTGTTTTTAAAATGACCTAACCGCTGTGAACCACTGTACAGGTAGATGACATAACGGAGACAAACAGTCGGATACGGATAACGATAACGGTATGTGCCTAATGTACTAATGTAATCTTTTTACTTTTTAAAGAACACATTTTGCTCAATTACAGGTTAATGACTTTCGCATCACTGCATCTGCCACAGCTCAGTGAACTAAATCTCCATATACAAGATACGTGTCGGAAACCGTATCGGTGCTGCTGGGGGAGTTTCATTATTAATATTATTATTATTTAAATAAATACCCATATAAAGTGAACTCAATTCCAAAATTGTGAAAGCAAATCAAGTGTAAACATATCTGTCTTTTGCTCAAATTAAAATGTCCTTTTTTTTTGTAAAACATTTCATGCAGCACAAATACACTGAAGTAAGGAACCTGTTTTGGTATAACAACGCTCCAGCACGCCGACAGTGATGGAGTTGTTTTTGTACGGCTCTGCCGAGCAAAGTGCTTCTCAGCGAGCGAGAATCAAATCCACCATGCAATCCTCCGCAGCGTGTGTCACTACATAAAAGACATCTCCAAGCTGCTCTCAGATCCTAATCTACTCTCATTCGGGGGAATTACTCAGCCAGGTGTGTGGAGTGAAGTTTAATGCCTTTCTTAAGGTCAGTGAGATTGAATGTTTCGACTAAAGATTCAATTAGACACTTGCTCACCGTGTTACGACTGTAAAACACAGAGAAAATCCAACCCTCAAGGGTAACTTATAACTTTCCTTTAACTATTTATTTCTATATTTAGTGAAATAATTTGGATTGTTCTAAAATTACTTTTTAACTTATAGCCACTGAAAATGAACAATCTGTAAATGTTTCCTCAAGCTGAAGATGAAAAACCATGTATTACAGACAGAGTTAAGTTTTATACTCCTTCATTCATCACATTCATTTATTCATCCTAATTAACATCTTTATCCTGGTCACAGCAAGAAGAAGAAGAAGAAGAAGAAGAAGAAGAAGAAGAAGAAGAAGAAGAAGAAGAAGAAGAAGAAGAAGAAGAAGAAGCCTTTATTTTTTCACATATGTAGCATATACAATGAAATTCTTCCTTTGGGAAGAATTTGGAGGTTGGGGTCAGAGCACAGGGTCAGCCATTATACAGCCCTCATTATACAGCCCTCCTTGCTCAAGGGCCCAATAGTGTCAGCTTGGATGTACTGTGGACCTGGGGAGTATTGGGGACTCGAGCCTCAATCCTCTGATCAACACCCCAGAGCCTTAACCACTTGAGCTACCACCGCCCTAACCCTTTTCCCCCCAACCCTTATTATCCACAACCGTTGTCCTAGTGCCACTGGAAAAATCAAGTATATATTTATTTTCTATGAATATATACATCAACAACAAAGTGAAACATTGAGAAGCCTGAAATCAACCTAGATGATGATACATTTCCTCCATGATGTCTACTGTGTACTGCTGTGCTGGAGGGAAAATGTGAAGCACACTGAGACTCTAGGATCTCACCTTGCCCAGCTGCTGATGAACACTTAGGTTGTACATCATCACAATCCCATCCAGGATCTCCAGCAAGGACTTTTCTGTGATTGGCTGCTCAGGCTCTTCCAACGGTCGCCCCAGCAACAGCCCATCGTTACCATGGCTTCCCTCGACTAGAGATGGAGGGGTGAAAGTATATAGGAGAGAGGGGGAAAAGACCTTAGGAGTTTTTAAAAAGAAAAACAGATTATCCTCCAGCAAGGTTTCAAAAAAACGTGACACCTTTTTCTCAGGGGAAGTGTTTTTTTTTTTCTTTCGAATCCTAGCCTAGCTAATTGGTTTCCTGCTGATTTCTTTTGTAAGGCAGAAAATTGCAGCGTACTGGAGGTGGACAGGGCTTTGTGATGCCCTATGGGGACTGGGGAAAGTGGAGAGGGAGTAATGTAAGCACCAGTGACATTAAGCCTTTATTATTATGCTGTGCTATTTAATAGGAATAGACTTCTCTCAGGTGCAAACCGTTCCATGCATAAAGCTGGAGAGATGACTTATGGTATTTGCAGACTGGGAGCAATGAACTACTATTGTGTATCTACTGTGTTTTTTGCTTCTGTTCAAGGAAGGTTTAGACGTTTAAGCAACTTACTGTCCTCCTCTGTCCTCTGTTCCACAGGCAGAGTGCGCACTTTCACCTTTTCGGGCGGGGCCAAAGTTCGCCGTGGGGTCATGAGGCTGACTGCGGCCGTACTGAGGAAACGATTGGCTCGGCCCAGAGTAGGAGAACTCAGCCAGCTCGGCCTGGCCAAAGCTCCACCCATCGCTGCTGCACCAGATGGTCTCTGAACATGCACACAAGCATGTTTATAAATTTATAACAATTGGCTCTCTTCAAGATAAGCAATTAGGGTCCAAGTGCTCCATTACAGGAAGAACCACAGAACAGTTTTTACCAAATTATAATTGTATGGGGTGCCAATAATTTTGCAAAAAATTGTCTGCTTTGCCGCAAACAATTGTCTGTTTTGCCGCAAACAATTGTACTTATATATAAGTATATATATATATAATTTTTTTAAATTTGAAAATGGATTAAAACCAGAAATATACAATGCCCAAATATATGAAAGCTATAATTAAATTAATTATTAATATTAATTTAATTTTAAGCTTAATGTTTTATACATTAATTTGGTTAATCTCCGGTATCAGTGCTTTACAACAATCAGAGGCACAGATGGTAAAGAGGTGTGTTTTTCAACCACAGTAAAGTTCTTTGGTATCAAGTCTTAATTACTTTAGAAAAGAGAAAGCCAAAAAAAAATTATATACTGTGTTATTCTGTATTTAAACAGAGGAATATTGAAAAATGTATATAACAGCCTGCTGCTCTCTGTTCAGAGTGGCCACAGCAGATCACGTGGTCCTCATATTAGATGTAGCACAGGTTTTACACCGGATGACCTTCCGGACGCAACCCTCACTTTTTATCTGGGCTCAGGACCGGCACTGAGAGTTAACTCTTCAGTGGCTGGGTTAGCTCCCTGCCTGGGAATCGAACTCGACAATGAGAGCGCAGGATCCTGCTGCTGGACCACCTGAGGTGCCTCATTATTATACATCATAATACTACTAATAGTTTAAGAGAAACATTTGTAATTAAACAGAACATAAGAGAGCAAAGATAAGTAAAAAAGTTTAGGTCTAAAAGAAAGTAATACTTTTGGAAAACATGAACAGGTAATACGTGGAACTAACACGGTAATGTTCTCTTTCTGAATAATTTTTACGTCCACAAGCATTCGCATAAGAGCAGACAGGTGAAAGAGGTTTTACCTGAGCAGCTCCGCTTTCATCATCCTCGTCCAGATCGTCCATAGACACGGCCTGGATCTCAGAGGGGTCGATAATGATGTTGGCTTTAGCCGCCAGGTCATCTGGATAGACCACCACACACACACACACACACACACACACACACACACACACACACACACAGAGTATGACTGTTTGTTACACAGTTCTAGCTTTCCTGTGCTTCATTAGAGGCATTACTTTCTCAATGAACAGAAGGTACAGCACTGGTCGGTCATTATATGCTGTCCCTTTAGGAAACTTGACAAAATCGTTGCACAGTAAAACTTATAAATATCTAGACGCATAACAATTCTAAATTCTCACATATAACAACCATGTATTATTCATTGTGTTTGTTTGTGTATGTGGAGTAAAATAAAATCAATGCTCAGCGTGTCATGCATCACAGTGTGTTTGACGAGAGCCCTGAGAAGAAAAATTGTGTGCTACTTCCTTTTCAGAGATGCCTTGTTGATCGAACGGTCTAGTCATGCTCCCAGCATTAAAAATGTATATTAAGAGTAATACATGCTCCTGTGTGAACGCATACAACAGTCCTGATAAATTCATATCAGCAGCTGTATGTCTGAGAGCAACATTAATATGAAAGCCAAACAGCATTATGTAAATGTATGAAGGTTTAAGTGCAGTGCAGGTGAAAGGGGCAACTCACAGTCGTGACAATACAACACAAAACTCCTACTGAAAGTCAACATAGTATAACACAGGAATATATATTGCAATTAGAAATGTGCTAATAATCAAACTACAATATTCAATATTGGTGTGAAGGATTGTGCATGTCAAAATATTACCTACAGCATTGACCAGAAGTACCTTTAAGTTAATGGTTATGTCGTATTTTTTGGCAAAGGTTTTGATCTTGAGATAAAGATGATAGCACTTAGTAAAACTGGATGGATGAATGGGTAGATGGGGGAATGATGAAATGGATGAATGGAGGAACAAATGAAGGAAGGATGTAAGGAAGGAAGGATGGATGGATGGATGGATGGATGGATGGTAGAAAGAAAATTGTGCACAATATATAAATAAATAGCATTAATTTTTTTTAAAAAAATCCAAAAATACAATTAAAAAGAAAAATGGAAAATTATTCAAATAAACCAAAACAAAAGAAAAGAAAAAAATACACAAATAAAAAACAGTATTTAAGACAAACAATAATAAAGTAGACCATATCACCAAACCTTGTGTGTAATATCTCATCACGGCTGATGTGGTGTGATTTGCAACCCTGCTGAAGAAAGTGAACTGGGCTAGACATGAGTAATAACGTTTAATTGACTGTACGTGGTGGACCATGTAAAAAACTTCATTACACCTGAGCAAGTGACCTCTAAAAAGACCTTTGCTATGGCACCCGACAATAAATCCGTGCATGGGTAAGGGTCATAAATCGGAAAGGCATCTTTTCTTAATTGTTGGTTTGGTTTGCCAAGAACGACGGAACATCGAGGACTTGCGGGGTTGTAAATTCGACCGTGGTCAAAGAAGCCGGCTGTGTGTGCCAAGCTTATCTAGGAAGCTCTGCGACTGTCCATAAGGCTGGAGTTTATCTTGGGTTTATTCCATCGTTCACCTACAGGCTGAGAAGGGCTGAATTAAATCAAGTGATTTACACTGGGGCGAAATGGACAAACAGGATATTAAACTCAATGAAGAAAAGAAAATGGAAGTGCTCGATTCAAGCTCCAACACAAACAATTGCATGCTAGAATTTTATTTCGTGTCCATTTATCAACCCAAACTTTAAAACTCTTTAAAACTTTAAATATATCATAATGAGACCGATCATGTCCAGCGCATGCAGTCAAACCTGCAGAAGACGACAACCATCAATAGCCATTATCGGAAAAATCTGCAACGATCATGACAACGATGATGTCATGACAGAATCCAAGCTGGTCTATAAAACCCGTCAGAGAAAATGATTACGAGAAGATGCAGCGTGAGAAACTCTATACTTCAGTCATTTAAGAGAATAGAAAGGGCACAAGGATTTGAAGGGGAAAAAAAAAAGACAGAAAGAAAGGTCAGGAGAGAAAATCCCAGACTGCCCTTAAATACGAATCGATATCATCCCGTGGCGAGAAAGCGCAAAGTTCACATTTCCGATGCCCTTCTCGTCAGTGTGTTAGAAGCTCCACATCAACTCGGAAACCGTGAACAGAATTCAAACGTGCATTGAATCGTCTTTTCTCTGTCAAAATCAGATATATGTCTCGAAAACAATGGAAACAATCACAGACATCTGAAAGAACTCAATCAGGAAACAAGAGCGGCAAATTAGCCGGCAGAAAAATCAGTTTTTTTTCAAAGGAGACACCAAAGAGGCATCTCATGCAAGCAATCAAGGGTGTAATCAAGCCGCAAAAACGGTGGATGAAATCTGATGCACTTGCTTATGCGTGTGTTGTGCAGCCTACAAAATAGGTTTACTGATTGTTAATCAAAAATGCAGCAAATGTCTTGTTTTTTTGAACTATGCAGATATGATAAAGGGTAAAAGTGTGACTATATTTCTCATGATTTTTTTATACAGAGTAGAAGTTTTCCATTTAGCTCAATTAGTTTTTCATTCGCTGCTTCGTTGATTGGTCAGGAAGTCGATGCGATGTGCTGTGATTGGCACTTCCTGTACATTCCCATCGATTTTTACACTATACATCATCATCATCACACATTGTATTTGAAAAAAATACATAACAGGCATAACTGCATAACTACCAGAGGATACGAGTCGATATGACCCTCATGTCTTCCCTCAAGTCACAGACTAAGTTTAATGATGATTTCTGGATTCCACCTTAAAAAAAAAAACCTAAAACTTGCATTCTTGCCTTTTGTACAATCTAAAAAAAATAATTAATTTAAAAAATTTATAAAAAAAATATATATATTGAATACTGTCCTGCTTTTCACCTTAAAGAAATGTAGAACATGCCGCTTAACCTGTAAGAGGCGTTTATGATCGTTTTAATTGTTGGACTGAAAAAGACGAGTGTACTTAGGCTAAAATCTGGGGTGGGGGGGGGGGACAAAAGACAGGAATCAGTACTGAAAAGTAAAATTAATAATACTTTATAAACATGTTATAAACGAGCCCCATCCCAGTCCAAAAATCTGAGGTAAATATGTCAAGTGTAAGTAGCTGTTTTATATAAAATCTATTTTTACGAGTATTTTAATGTTAAGACAGAAATCATTTTGGCATTTTATATTCAGCTTTGTTTTTCCACTTTATTTTATTTCCTGTGGCTGAAACTCAAATGCTATGCGCTACGTAAGTAATTATGCGACACCCTAGGCAGAAAGCATGAAACACAGATGTAATAATGCTTTTAAAATTAAAAGTTTCAATCAAAATGATGTAATAAAGTTGCTGCTATCCATTACAAATACATTCTTGTACTTCCAAACGTCATAATTAGCATTGTTCGTGTGGGTGTAATGTGAAGCAGCGGATAAAAGTGTAAAAAAAAATTTGAATACAAATAAGTGTGTGTGTGTGTGTGTGTGTGTGTGTGTGTGTGTGTGTGTGTGTGTGTGTGTGTGTGTTAAAGTGCAGATGATGTTACATGGGGTGGTTAATTCTATTAGCTGTATTGAGATACACAAAAATATATATTTTATTTTTGTTGTGTTTTTAGACTACATTAAATTCCTAACACTCGTTTTTACTTGAAGTTCTTAAGTATTTATTAGGATCATAATGACTATTTTTTTCTATTTTTATTTATTTATTCATTCATTAAATATTTGTCTTTGGCTTTTTATCCCATTTTAAATATTTATTTCTTTATAATTTTTTTTTTATTTATTTTCTGGATTTCTTTCTAGTCTTTTTTAGTATCGGAGTTATGATATGAAAATACACACTATAACACCCAGAGTAGCTGCTGCTCTACTTTAAACAGAGACATTTATACATTTAATGCATGTGGCATTTCAAATAGTGCTTCTCCATGCTGTTGATGGCTGTGTTGTTTTTCTGAGTAAAGCACTAATTCTGCGTTCACACCCTATCATAATGATATGATTTCTTATTATTACTGTATACTTCCACATCTATGGCCAAATGCTTTGTCAAGTTTTATGAAATTTGGCACAATAATAAAGCTCTCTATCGCCCCCAACAGGGCAAGTTTGTATATATGTACTTTGTAATTATAACTTGCAAAGCATTGGTTTTCTCATCCATAACATACAAATAAATTGATCATTTGCAGCATCTGGTCTTGCTCCTCACTATAAGGTCACTAAAGTGCTTGGCCCCGTTAATCGCTGCCTGCATCAAACTTAATTCATTGTTTTTAAACAACATAGCAGAAAATTCCAGTCACAGGCTGCTCTCCATTTCCCTGCCCATAATATAACTTAAAATAACCGTGACTTTTATATTCAGACCTCTTCGTAGTTGTTCTAATGTTCTGATGTTCTAATCTACTGTACCTTGAGGAACATCAAAGCCCTGAATCTGTATTTAAGCTGACGTAACCGACACGCATCTCATCCGCATCCGTTTGCAAATTTACGAGGTCACAAATCAAACCAGAGCAGCCACACTTCCTCCTGAAGGCGGGTGAGCGAGCCCGGCTCAGATCGTCAGAACGATCAGGAGTGTTGCGTGATGCACTCGCTCTCCATTTGCTAATTAATCCACAGCTTTCCGATCCATGGTCGCTTTGCTAGAAGCGACAAGAGGATCGATAGAGAAGGAGCAAAAAGTGCTGCAAAAGTTTCAGAAGAAAATGAAGGTAACGTGTGCCCGAGACTGCTTCGCTCGGGTTATTGATGATCTGAAAAACAGAGCAAAGGTGCTGAAGTGCCTCAAAACAACAAACTATTATTCCTCAGCCATCTGTATTGCTATTGGCCTGCTGCAAATTTAGCTTGTTCGTCACTTGCATGTTTAATTGTATGTTCCATACATTTTGGTCTTGTCCTGTTTAAGACACACATTCAGCAACCATAACTGAAGCGTATTCACAATCGACAATCATTAGATCCTAATCCTTTAGTGTCATCGGGCATCGAGGCAGGATACACCCTGGACAGAGTGCCAACCCATCACAGGGCACACACACACTCTCATTCACTTACACACTACGGACAATTTTCCAGAGATGCCAATCAACCTACCATGCATGTATTTGGACCGGGGGAGGAAACCGAAGTACCCGGAGGAAACCCCCGAGGCACGGGGAGAACATGCAAACTCCACACACACAAGGCGGAGGTGGGAATCGAACCCCCAACCCTAGAGGTGTGAGGCAAACGTGCTAACCAATAAGCCACCGTGCCCCCATTGTTCATCACCTGCATATGTTTAATTGTATGTTCCATACATTTTGGTCTTATCCTGTTTAAGACACACTTTCAGCATCCATAACTGAAGCGTATTCACAATCGACAAACATATCATTGGATCCTAATCCTTTAGTCTGCCTCTTTAATATAGTATCTTGGCAATTGGAAAAATGCTTTATAATTTCAGTTCATTAAGAATTGTGTACAGCTTTTACCAATGGAAAATGTCCCAAAGCGGCAGTACAGAAATATATAAATTCAGGATATAAATTTCAAATGAACCAATTTACCAATTTATAGGTAATGTTCGAAGGACGAAAGAAAAAAAACTCATATCTCACAAGCTTTAATTCAGAGGAACGACTCATCTGTGTGACACCAGGAAAGTGTGATTATAAAGAATAACTGTGTACTCTATAACTGTGTAGTCTAACGGAGTACTGTGTTTTCTCAAAAAAGCAGGAAATTCATTCTACTCTGAACAAGGAAGTCTAACTTGTTGAAGTTATCAAATGGTCACTGATGGAGACATGAGTGCTAAAGTGTTTGTGGCAATTGCGATCCTAAATCTATCTTCATGCTTTCTAAGTGCTTCCATCCACAATGATCTCTTGTATCTTTAGGCTGTCTATGTGACCGTCCTCAGCAGCAGTGAGTGATTTCACAGAATTGGTCCACTTACTTTACAATGTCTGTTGATAAATTCTTTAGGTGCTCGTGTATTTTTACTTCATTTGTTCAGGATGTTGGTGCACTATAATTTTGTATGTATACCTTTCTGTATCCATTCGAGTTTATTTACTTTTTTTTTCTTTTTTTTGGGGGGGGGACATGTTCCTGTGAACATTTTTTTTACTAGGGTTTTCTATATCTATCTTGTTTCTACATGGTCAAGCTTTCAATGAATGATAAACTGATATTTTTTTTAAAAAAAGGAAAATACTGCACTATAAAAAAATAAAAAATAAAAATCCAAAAACCTACTTACTTCAATAATATCCTTCTAATCTAGGAAGGAAAAAAGAAATTAAGGATTTCTCACTTTTATCCTATTTCCTTAAATGCATGGTCATCATTTTGATATTAGAACTAATGATAGATTGTAAACTGAAACTTTAAACTTAATACTTAAGACACAAACACGAGCGATATATGTGCCCTCAAAGCAAAGCACAAAAAAAATCCTCCCATCATGTTCTTCAGAAAAGGTTCATTTCATAAATGTGAATGCTGTTCAATGGCTTGTGCGTCTCCGGTGATTTGAGAAATTAACCTTCATCTCCCTCTAGTGGTTCATCCCCCAATAAAGCCAAGTTTCTTAAAAGAGACAAACATCCCTACTGTTTTTTTTTTTTTTTCCTTTTCTAAAAGATAAAGCTGTACCACGATGATGCAGCGTGACATTAAGGAATCGAGTCTAAGCTCCGAACCTTTTAGCGTTTTCTTGAGATGAGAGAGCAGCCCTCCGAGCCTCTGCAGGTCGAAGTAGTCCACCTTCCCATTGTAGAAGAGCTGCGGGGGTACGTAGGCGTCTAGCATGGACAAGAAGAAAAGAGAAGAAAACATAACCCAAAGAGGCAATAAACAAGAAACTTCTGGATTACATGTGGACTTTTTTTTTGCTTGGAAGATTAAAAAAGATTAAACATTTCCACAGTGTAATTACATTGTGAACTACAATCTCCTGGAGCTGTTCAATCTCTCTTGCAATTTCGAAGATATAGTTTTTCTATTTATGATATTTTCCCATTTATTGCTCTTTCCTACTGATCTGACACTGGTGTAGATTGCTATTCTGAAGGGGAAAAAAGCTGGTGTGTCACTTCACAACTGCCTCATTTGATCGCCGTTATGATGTGATGTATAATCAGCCAATTATGTGGCAGTGGTGCAATGTATAAAATGATGCAGATACAGTAATGCACATACAGTTAATGTTCACATCAAATATCAGAATAAGGGAAAATGGTTTTAATTATTGCATGGTTGTTGGAAACATCACATCCAACAGTCTCTAGAGTTTATGCAGAACAGCACAAAAAACATCCAGGTAGGTTCCGTTGATTAGAGGAGGATGACCAGCTTCGCTTGGACTGACAGAAAAGCTACGGTAAATCAAACAACCGCTGGTTATAACCATGCTGATCAGAAAAGCCACATGTTAAACCTTAAGGTTATGGGCTACAATGTTCCGAGATGCTTTTCTCCTCAGAACGGTTGTAAAGATTAGTTATTTAAGTTACCTTTCAGGTGGAAGCAGTCTGGACATTCTTCTCTGATCAGCAGTTTCGGAAACATTATTGTTTCTATTGTAACAATTCAATCACAGGGATTTAATAATGATGATGATGATGATGATGAAGATGAACAAGGCCAAGTAACATAAAATAATGATTATAGTGTAATTGTTGATAGGTTTTAAGTAAGGAGAAGGTGTCTCCAGTGTGAGTGTTTTCTTCTAGTTGGAAAAGATGAAATAACAAAGGTTGGTGAGATGAGAAGATGTTGGTGAGGTGAAGTTGATTTGCATCATGAAATGCAACAATAAAGAGATGCATCAGGAAATATGATGTTGCACATTAATTGGCAAATCGCTGTGGTATAATAATAAAACATTGATACAAGAACACCAATCGAACTTGCTGTAGCAAAGCCAACATGTTTCCAAAGTGACTCTGGATGTTATCATTGGTTTTGAGAAGCACAATCCATCCAAATATGGTTGCTGTTAAAGCTACAGCATTCATTAGGAAATCTCAAACTTACAGAAACCTGAGTCACTTCTTAATAAAGTTTGCTGAGTTCGTCAAGCCTTACCATGTATGTCTCAGAGGAAAAATAGTATCCAAGCAAGCACGTAAATAAGTAAGGCAGGAAGATAGGACGCGGGTTCAGTAGATATAGCTTTAATAGGCGTCAAGTAGTATTGACCGTATGAACAGAAGCTTCCTCTCCACATCTCTGCTTTCCGCTCTCCTGTGTTTTACAGTGCTAAAACAGCAGCATAACTGAATTTGGCTTCCAACCCAACCATTACAGAAGGAGGAGGATGTGCGTGTTCACCTTCACTACTAATGGCTCCTGGCCTCTTGTGCTTTCCTTCATCCCAGTAGCTCCTGACTGCCGTTATGAGCCGATGCATGAAGCACACCATATACTCCGGAGGGCACAAAACTGTAGGGTTCTAATCAGAGATAAAGAAAGGTTCATTTACTGCAACGACACACCACATCGCTGCACATGATCCATTACTCCAGTTGCTTAATCTGAGTTATAATGCTACATTTATATTTTTACGATGTTAAACATTAGAAACATCACACATGAGCGAATCAAAAATGCTTCGCAAAACTTTAAAGGTCTTGAATATTCATAGAAACAATAAAAGGTCAGATCATCTTAGAGAATGTTTATAGGTCATGGATAGAAGTATGTAAGTATGTCTAAAATTAAATTTGGTGCTTTACATAATTATTCAGTACCTCTGCCTAGAACATATCCACATTGTGTAGTGTTATAGCTTGGAACTGAAATGGACTTTATTTAATGTATGCCATATACATATACAAAATCCCAAACAATAGGATGTGGAGATGCATAAGTATTGGTTCCAGTGCTGTAAAACCATTCACTTAATTCTAGCAAGGCACAATGCAGTACATTCAGCTCATTGCCTGTAGTAAAGCGTGGTGTTGGTAGCATCCTGTTGAGAATTATATTTGGCATAGAACCTTCCAGAAACAGGTTTATCGACTAATTATCTGGTTTCTGGTGGAAACTGATGGGACCGAAGCTAATTTAATGATTTACTTTTAAGTATTTCGTTTTTGTTTGTTTGTAAATATTTATTCATTTATTTATAAATCATTTATTTGTAAATGACCTGGCCTCCACAGTCACCGGACCTGAACCCAACCGAGGTGGTTTGGGGTGAACTGGATTGCAGAGTGAAGGCAAAAAGGCCAACGAGTGCTAAACATCTCTGGGAACTCCTTCAAGACTGTTGGAAGACCATTTCAGGTGACGACCTCTTGAAGCTCATCAAGAGAATGCCAAGAGTGTGCAAAGCAGTAATCAGAGCAAAAGGTGGCTACTTTGAAGAACCTAGAATACGACATATTTTCAGTTGTTTCACACTTTTTTGTTATGAACTAAATGTTCTCTTTGGATGAGAAGGTGTGTCCAAACTTTTGGTCTGTACTGTATTTTTTATATATATATATATTATTTATAAATATATCATTTGGCTCATGTGTGTGTGTGTGTGTGTGTGTGTGTGTTTGTGTGTTTTTATATATATATATATATATATATATATATATATATATATATATATATATATATATATAAAAACACACACACACACACACACACACACACACACACACACACGAGCCACATGATATATATATAAATAATGTAATTTATCAAATTTTATTTTTTGTGATTGCTAAATCCTGTAGCTATAATTGTAATGTAATTCAATATGCAATCCACCATAAAAGGATTAAAATAATTACAGATTATGTTTTTCAAATCAAACAGGTTCAAAATTTTAAAAAAGGAAATTAAATTTCAGAGAGGAAAACATCTACGGTTAAATGTTCCAGTATTTTCTCCCCAAAAAATAATGTCTGATATGATGTAAAGTGAAAACAGTGCTCTTTGGTTGTACAGTTCTCGTACCAGGGATTTTCTCAGAGTTCTTACCCCTCGGTTGCTTGCGTTCTCCTGCAGGAACTTGCGGAATTTGTTGAGGAAAATGTATCTCGAGGCTTCGCCCTACCGATGGAGACATGAAAACAATTTTATACAACAACAGCCAAAAAAATGAATGTAAATATTTTATACATCACGTGTCTGTAACATTCTGATTTCAAAATGTCAGAAAGGAGTGAGACTAATAAACAAGGACAGAGATGACGATCCATAAAAATCGTAGACGTCAGTGAAACGTGTCGTAAAATCACGGCTGCACTGTGCTCACGTACCGTCCCTTTGTCCTTGTTATTCAGCATCAGCCTCAGAATCTGAACCTGTAGCACCTCTACCACTGTAGACACACACACAGAAAGAAAGCTGGCAATGAAATCAACAATAATCATAAATACAAATAAATTCATTAATAATAATCATCATATATTTTTATTTTATTCTATGATTAATACCCTCAATCCTCTTTTTGAGCCTCTGACAGCCTCGCTCGTACGCTCGCCGCCTGAGTCTCTCGTCTGCGCTCTCGTGTCTCGGGTCCGTCTCGTCCTTACCCTGTATACAGCCCGAATATTACAGGACACCAACATTTCCAGTACTTAATCTTACATTTAAACACTTTTTACCATATCTAAATAAACCAACAATTCCATATTACGGAAATTTGTGACAATTTTCATGCTGTTCATTAGAAGGTTGTGAGTTCGTGTCCCAGAACTTTAAAGACTGTTAATCTTTATCTGATCGACTCTATACTTGCATTGTAACTCGTTTACCTCACTGAACATGACTCACAGCTTCATCTGTGAGTCCTTACCTCTTTGTCGAAGTGTGTTGGCCACCATGTGGTGGGAATGAGCTCCTCCAAGCCGGCCTCCTTCACCCTCAGAGGAGTCTTGATGTAGAAGAACACCACAGAGCGCAGTACGTCAAATGTAACCGTGTCAAGGAGCTTTCACGGATTATGGTAAATAAAAAAGGAGGATCTCGAGAATCGCTACCTTCTCGTAATGTCCTTGGTTTAAAATGTAATAAATCAACTTACAAGTTAGTTTTATTACATAAAATAACACTGAACTGAAAGTTGCCTCGTACCATACAACAGCTCTGTCGCAATCTTGATTTTGATGGGTGGAATATGTTGATTAATTCAATAAAGCTGCAACATGTTTACATTAATCTGCTCATTCTACTGCTATACATCATCGTTTCTATGGTAACAATTCATTCACAAATTCCATTTTTGGACATATATTCGTAACTATGACGTTCAAAAATTTTAATTCAAGTGATTGTTGGCAAATTGCTGTTGTACAATAAGAAAAAAACACTTCAGGATGTCCTGCTATTGTAAAATAAGCCACTTCAGAGTAATAACAGTAACTCAGCCGTATGTCAGGATATATCACACCATCCCGTCACTTTAGATTACCTTTAGTCTGTAACAGCACATCCCTAAGTGTTTTTTTATTCCGTTGATGAAAAGCAATTGAAGCCGTTAACAGATACATTTTTTTCAGCAGTTGTCATTACATTTGCTCCAAATTTCTCCAGCGTTCCAGCTGCCTCATCATTATCAGCTGACTTCCTATTCCTGTTCAGTGTACTTTTTGATGTATAATCAGAAATGATCACAAATAATGTATTTTTGGATCCAGGAAGGATATAAAACGTTGTTCAGGAGGTACTTTCTAGACTTTTCATGGCGTAAAATAGCAGATGTCAAGCGCAGATAGTGAATCTAGAAGAAATCATAATAAAATAATCTTAGTATTAAGTCCATAAATTCTGACTGCAATCGACTTTAACTGGCATAGAGCAGGATTATTAGTTTCAGATTATTTTCTTTTCTATTGTATTAGATCAAATCTGACCAAAAATCTAAACAAAATGTACATTATTTTCAGAAATACTGTTCAATAATGTTTGAAAATGATGGATTATTGTAGCACAATATTTATATTAACTGAATAATCTGACTCTTTGCTGGTTTCAGTGATAAAGATTTAAAAGACAATACATTTGAGTGATTGAAGCAAGGCAAAACAGAGCAAAGCGAAACAAAGCAAAACAAATCAATGTAAAATAAAGCAAAGCAAAACAGAGCAAAGTGAAACAAAATAAGGCAAAGCAAAACAAAAAATAAGCAAGGCAAAGCAAAAGCAAAAAACAAAACAAAACAAAGCAAAAAAATAAAAAGCCAAAGAAAACAAAGCAAAATGAAGCAAAAAAAAATAAAAATTTAAGAAAAAAATAAAACAAGATCAAAACGTGTAAAAAAAAAACATTTTGTCCCATTTTAAGACTGATCAGTTTTGCCTGTCATTAATACACAACCTTCAACTTCCTGAACATTTGATAATGGAAAAGGACAAAACTGCCTCAAGTTTACAATGATTCTATTCTACAAAAACAAAGAGAATGATCCAAAACAAAGAGTTAAAATCAACAGAGGAACAATCCACCTTCTATAATGTACTGTACTGCTCCCGTTAACAACTCTTACCGGCCGCTGTGTCTTACCTGGAAGCAGAGGTCAGGGATGATGGGTGAGAATCGGTACGCCCTGAGCAATGACATCATCAGCTGCTTCAGGCACTCGTTCACCTCAAAGTCCTGCCGGAGGAATGAAACCACAAAGAAAAACGCAAAAAGCCAACATGAATGAAGACGTGTACGTACAGTATGATTGTTCACAGATTCATATTTACATCTGCTTGTTTTTACACGATTATATTCTTATTATTTTAAATGATGTGATGCTCCTAGACCGCCTAGTCACAGTGTACAGACACAAAGTTCATTACCTCCATGAGGAGCCAGAAGATATCGAGCAGCTGCTGGATTAAAGGATGTTCATCCACGGAGCCGCCGCCCTCCAGGATACCAAGCAGGAAACTCATCAGGACATCTTCTACCAGGTACACTTTACACTGCGGGATGTTTACACACACGTTAAGCACTCTGTCTGAGCCATCGAGTATGAATTCTACATGTATGTGTTGAGAGACAGGCTACGCTAACCAGGAGAGGAGCGAAATAATTGAAGATATGTGCCAGTGTGACCAGGACGGTGGGCTCTCCTTGAAGCTGCCAGGTTGAAATATCCCTGTCGATGATCTTCTCATCCTTAAATAAATAAACAAACAAACAAATAAATAAATAAACAAACAAACCTTTTTTAATATAAAAAGATGAAGCCTTCACAGATTAGTCTTTTATACTTAACCTAATATTCTGTTCACATTTAAAAGATGTGGTATTAAAAAAAGCAAACCAAGTTAAATCTCTATGACTCTCTGCGAACCCATTGTGTCTTCTCTGTGCCTTGTGATATTTAATTAGATAATTTAATAAACTACACACAGCAAGACCACACACACACACACACACACACACACACACACACACACACACACACACACGCCTATCCCAGAAGACTTGGGACACAAGTTGGCGGGACACCCTGGATCATCTTTGGACAGGGGCAGAAAACTGGAGTACCTGGAGGAAACCCACTGAAGCACAGGAAGAGCAGGCAAATAGGGTGGAGCCGGGACTCAAACGTCCAACCCTAGTGTTGAATGCTATAACCACTAAGACACCGTAGACCGTGAACTGCTGTAAATTGCTGTAAATTATTCATGTTCTTCTATTCGGAAGACATTGGGATTGCACTTGATCAGTTGTACCTGTGTGTCGATGCCAGTGGACATCACATTCTTAATGTACACCAGCAGCCTCTTGGCTTTGATGAGATCAGCAGTTGGAGGGTCCTGAAGCGGATGATAGCCTTCCACAGGATATGTGAAGAAGCAGAAGGTTAAGGAAGCTCCTCTTAAAGCTACACAGTTTACAGACACAGAGATGAACAAGTGAGGGTAAAAGACTTTGCTCAAGAGGTCAATAAGATTTGAAATTTCAATCTACTGGGCACTGAGATCCTCTAAGGTAACAAAATAATAACACCAGACAACAAACAGGGAGAAGCAAAAAGGATATCTGAGTGGGCGGCTGCCGAAGTTAAAGGCCACAGACTCTTTAAAAGAAAGACTTATTGCGGGGAAGTAGGCGATCCCTGGACCCATCTTGATGTTACTGAATGCTGTACCGAGGGACTGTCCGTTCCTGAGAAATAAAAACACCACAAGCATGAAGACAGACCCAAGGAATAGAACAAACATTCAACAAGTTCCAAGTGGGCTGGAGGACATGGACGATATAATGATAAATTATATTGCGGTATATTTCAGTGAAATATTGTAGACATTTATGTAATTGTAATTGTTTGTAAATAAATAAACAAACAAACAAACAAACAAACAAACAAACAGATAGATAAATAGATAGATAGATAGATAGATAGATAGATAGATAGATAGATAGATAGATAGATAGATAGATAGATAGATAGATAGATAGATAGATAGATAGATAGATAGATAGATGCTTACAAAATAAAAAATAAACGTGTCCTAAATTTGTTTCCTAATAAGCAAACATCAATATTATTTAGTACCATTTTAAATGCATTTTAATTTCTGATTACTCTGCAAGCAAACCTTTATTTAAAGAAAACCTATTTCTTTATTTAGGTTTTCGAGAATCGTAAGGCAATATTTTTGTAAGCTCATTTCATCCGCCTGAATATTCCAATGTATTCAAAGGTTTCAAAACCAATCAACTTTTTTTTAATAAACAGGTAAAAGAGTTTTTTTCCTATTTTATTCAATGCAATATCTAATAATTAATTGTTGTAATAAATATAAAATAAATTACAATAAATATAAATACAGTACTAAAAATAAATAATACAAATAAGTTAATAATAATATTAAAATTCCATATTTGAATGTAAAATGTGAATGGTCATTTGCATACAATTAAAATATATTTAAATATGGGCTGTAAATTATATTGTGTATTTTAATAATAAATATTAATGTTTGGAACGCCATAGCTCCACCCACTTTACTACAGGCTAATTTTCTTTTCTTTTCTTTTTTATTGCCTTTTGTGGAAAAGTCGTGATTACAGTGAAATGTAGAGAATTAATTCACTTACAGACAAAAAGTAATTGTTCCTTCATCGAGGTCTATCATGCAGCTAACGATGTCCCCTGCAGCCCACGACTGGACGGAAAAAAAAAACATGTCACAGAGAAGTTTAATAAACATAAAGATGTCCAGTAGGATGTTATGGAGAAACAGCATGTAACCATGCAGCTAAGTCCAGGAAGCAGTGTGGGTTCTCACTTTGCCGTAATTGGTGGTTGTCACGTTCCATTTTCTGACTCGATTACCATCGTACGCATACGAGTCCGGAGTATCTCCAACTCCCTCCTAAAGGAAGAGGTTAATAATCATTGTATTATAATTACCATGTGATACATTTAAAATAATGAAAACAAAATCAAAGAAAAAACAAAAGGACAAAAAAGATCCTGGAGAAAGAAAAAAAAAATCACAGATTGATGTTATTCCAGATGTTGCACAATGTGTGAGCAGAGTGTATGTCTGTTATCAACACTCAGATGATGCCAAGTAAAGCCAGCTGCCCTGGCATCAGCAACATGGCATCTGCTCAAACATGTCAAAAAACATGATAATGTAAGGTCTGGAAAAATACATCTCACGCACACATGAGGCTCTGTACCAGAGAATTCAGATGAAATAAACAAGTGTGCAGATATTTAACGTAAATTAATGTCCTAAAACCTAGAGCCGAAAACTGTCAATAAATAAATAAATAAATAAATAAATACATAAATAAATAAATAAATCTTAAAAATTCTAAATAATACTTCACACATTTTTTAAATGTTTAATTATTTTTGCTTTTTTTTGTATTCATCTTTTTTTTTTTTTATTCTGTTTTAATTCTGATTTTTTTTTTTAAAGCAAACCATTGGAGAAATTACACAAAATAGTGTCTTTCACTAGTTAGCTTGATGTATATTTTATGTATTATGAATAATTAATTAATAAATATATATTTTTATATAATATATATTTTTTATTATAGTTATTTATTATGTCTTTATTGATATTTTGATTTATTTTTGCTTGTTTAAGTTTGAAAAAATTATATACATTACAGAGTTACACATACTGTACACTACACAATAATGCCTTACCTATTAAAGGAACTTGGAAACGAAGTCAACGGATTAGTGACAATTTTAACATTAATATATGTAGATTTTTGAATAAGTTAACACGTATTATCGCAAATAAAATCTCTGTTTCCGACTGGATGTCAGTTGTTTTCAACAGAACATCCAAGAGTTCTTATGGACAATGTACCAGATGATACAGATGTGCTTGGCCACAGATGTGCATACTTAAAAATTAAATATAAACGAAACAAAGACATTAAAAGTTTTGGTCCTTTTGATTTTTTGTTTGTTTGCAGGTTTACATAATACTTTTTTCTCTTTACAGGCATTTTTCTTTTTTCTGCTTTTCTTTTTTTTCTAGGTTCAATTCTCTTCCATTTTGTCCTTCTCTTTGTGTCTCTCTCTATTATCTCCTTATTGTCCTCTGAAGACTGGAGGGTGTATTTTATATATCCACCCGTCTATTTGTTTTACTATACAGTATATGACATCCTATTACAGAACACAATCACACACGCACACACACGCACACACGCACACACACACACATATATGTAGTATGTATGTACAGTATAATTATTAATTACTAAAAAGGTTATTTAGTGCACACATTTTGTACTTCAAACGTGAACACACACACACGCGCACACACAAACACACACACACCTCCTGGTTGAATCTGCAGTTCAGTGTGCACCATCCTATCTGCATCAAACCTTGCGATGAGATCAGGACCTCGTACATCCATTTCCCTGAAAGTGAACACAAAGATTTAAACCCATGCAACGCGTTACAATGACGCTTCAAGGACCCATATACTCTACTACAGAAGCAAAGCTTTACACAACGGTGGTCAAAGCTAGTGCATTAAGTTAGGATTACCTTTGAATACACAGGTTGTAGCCCTTATGGAACTGAAGTTGCTATGACCAATGACCTTAAAAAAAAAAGTTAAAAAAAAAAAAGGATTGTTATAATGGTATCAATAAAATATAACTTTCCTAGTACATTGTTCAGCTCTAACTATAAACCTGAGACAAAATAAATGATTCTTACTCCTAAAAGATCATCATCTACAAATAAAAGGCCTTCGAAACCACTGGTGTGGTCAAGGACAACGGTAGAAGGTCCGAGTCGCCCTTCTGTGTGATCTGTATACAATAAGATGGTTTATATACATCAAGCACAAATGCAAATGAGTAAAAAAAACAATAATAATAATAATAATAATAATAATAATAATAATAATAATAATCCTGATACTGACTAATTTCTTAACATAATTTATACAAAGATATCTAACACAAAACCTAAATTGTAATGAGATGCTATATAAGTAGCTAACGTTTCCCACTTAGCCCAAAACATGTAATATTGACATCCCAGTACAGATCATTCTTAAGTGTAACAGGAAGACTATACTGACTTGATTTGGTGTTTCAAAAATAAATCTCCATCTAAGCACACTAGAGATAAGAATTTACTGATGTACGGCTATTGTGTAAAATACACACAGGAAGTGACTCAGTCTGACCTGGACTGTCCTCAGCAGGCTCGTCCTCGCACAGCAGCTTCTCCAGGTGAGCGCTGAGGTCCTGGAACGTCAAGGGTTTTCTGAAAAAGATAAGAAAAGTCATCAGGGTCGTTCCTACGCTCGGCGGACGTTTATAGCTTACAATCTGTAGCTAAAATGATCGGCCGGATACAATGCTATGATATCGGTACTATTATATATTATGCCACAATACGCTTAATTATTTTTATAGAACATAAGAAACATAATACAAAAAGTTTAATATAACATAATTCTAAATTGTGTCATTTATTTATCCTCTCAGGGAGTTTTTCCTTGCCACAGTATAGTATTCTTATTTTATTTTAAATTCATTATTTCTAAATTAAATTTAAACTTTATTTGTATGTATTCATTATTCATTTTATCCTTTTTTTATTCTTCTTATTATATATATATATATATATATATATATATATATATATATATATATATATATATATATATATATATGTATTACTGTTTTTTCTCTTCTGTTTCTACACTTCTGTAAAGCTGCTTCGAGACAATGTGAATTGTTAAGGTGCTATACAAATAAATTGAATTTGAATTTGTTGCCGGATCAGCGACAGCGACTTCACACAGCGACTTCATTTCTATTTCTGACAGTCAGCTTTCTCCAAAGATCCCATCATGCTCTATCTATAGAGCCGCAACTGGTAATCCGAGCCCTGCGCTGGACCCTGAACAAGACCCCCTGCGCCAAATTGCATTCTGCCACCTGCCATGCCTCTGAAGAACTGAAGTGTATGAAATAAAAACAGTTAAGCTTCATATTAATGAATTTCCTTCTATGTAAATTTACAGAATTTCCAGACTAACGAGATTTTATTAAATACCAAATTTCTTGTTTAAAGGCTCATGATGCCAATTTGTTCATATCCAGCTCGATTAGTGAGACTCAGTATGAGCCAGAACCTCAAGGAGATCACAAGTTTATGATCTAAGAAATTAACACTAAATTAATCAAACTCCACGATAGACGCAGAAAATTACGATTTTTCAAAATTGAAGCAGATTTTCCACAGATTTCATGTAAAACACGTTGTATGACATCATCATGCATTTAAAGCTCTCATACAATCCAGTGAACATGAGTATAGCTATTATATAAAGTCTATATATATGTGTGTGTGTGTGTGTGTGTGTGCGTGTGCGTGTGTGTGTGTGTGTGAAAAGGTGAAAAACTATTTAAAAAAAAATAAAAATAATAAAAAACACATAAAAAACACAAAACTATTTTGGACACAACAATCTCCAAAAATCTCTTCGTAATCCTCATCAACATTTGTTCCAATATAAATATTTATGTATAAATTTCTTCATATTCAGTCTGATAAATCAAGGCCAATTTAAGACTTTTAAACTCTAAATGAATAAATGCACAGGTTGTTTTAATCCGTGTGCTCTCCCACCAAGAAATGTTTCAGTAGTATGCGCTTTAGATGGTAGCTTAGTGATTAAGTTGTTGGACTAATGATCAGAAGGTCATGAGTTTGAATCCCAGGTCCACTAAGCTACCACTGATGGGCCCCTGAACAAGGCCCTTATACCTCAGTTGCTCAACTTGTATAAAATGAGATACAAACGTAAGTCGCTCAGGATAAGGCCGTCTGGCAAATGCCGTAAATGTAAATGTAAAAACATAGACCAGAAATCTGAAGGCAACTTTTTTTAACCTGTAGGTTGCTGATGCTGGAGCCTGTTTACTGGAGGCAGGAAAGACCCGGTGCAGGTAGTCGCTCAACAACTTCTCATTCACAATCCCTATAAACCCAAGAAACCAAACACAAGTCAACTGTAGTCATCATGTTAAGGCAGGACTCCACGAATGAGGAATTAAAATACATCATTTGCATATTTTATAAAAGCATGTGCAGATAAAGTCTAAAGAAGAAATGGGTTTTAACTGGATGGCACATGGACACTAAATAAGTTTTTTAATTTTTCTGACGTGTTGGATAGTTAGGAAAAAGCTTCATAAAAGATAGATTTTCTTTCATGTTTATCTCATCCTGAGAAGTTTATTGGTGTATTTTTACACTATTAGCTTAAATTTTATCATGTATTAAGAAAATTTCAAGACTTTAACACAATCTTCTTGTTTTTTTTTCAATCTCGTGTTAAGTCTAATTAAGTATATTCTCAGTACATCAATTTTTTAAAAAGTCATTCATTATACAGAGTGAATCGTTCTTACCTGCAGATTTGGGTTTGTCTGCGTCTGATGCCAGGCGATAATTCCGTCGGGTCAGGGCTGTACCACCCCCCTTTGAACTCATACTGCCACTTTAAAATAGACCTCAGTTCTGATACACACACGCACACACCAGAAAATCAAAACAAGCGATAACTATTCAGATATGTATCTGATACTGATTTATAACATTGTTATAACATTGTAATGCTCGAAAGAGATACTTTTCTTGATTATATTGATTATGATACAAGGCACCAATCACGTCATGCACGTGAATTATTTATAAGCACTTTTTTTGCACAAAGACTGACCAACTTCAAGCTTCAGTCAATCCTGAAAGCAGTTAACAAATCAGAACTCCCAATATTTTTCCTGATTTAAAAACATGTTGCATGGCTCCTGGTGCTGAAAACAGTTATCTGAATAATCTTTCCAAATCCGTAAGACATTTCAATCTCATCTGAATTAAATTCAACCAAGAAATTACAGATGAAACCTTATTTCTTGTACAGTTATTCCAAAAACAAATATTTGTTTTATTATTAATAACATTATATGAGTAAATACATTAAACCTGTAGAAAACGTTTCTTTTATGTTATTTAATTTCAACAACTAATAAATTGTTTGCATTTCATTTTTAACTGAATTATTCCTTTTAGAAATTACCACCATATAAATCACACATTTCTAAAAGCAAAAATCAGCTGTAATACATAACCCAGCAAAAAGCTTGAACATTATTCTCAGTATATAACAATATAAACTAAGAGTAAAACAACATACTGATGTTGCTATGATCAAAACTAATGAACATTATATTTACTTCAGCCTTCAGATGTTTTAAACAATCATTGTCTTTTCCTGAAATTGCTCCGATCACTATTAAATCTTGCATTCAATATAAAAACATGTTTACGTTCTGTTTACATGTGTTGTTGCCAAATCATTATCAGTCGACACTCGCTGTATTTCTCCTACCCGCATTCCGACACCTGCGCAATGACTGGCTACTCACATCCCGCCCTCTGCGCCCTGATTGGATAGCGTTGCACAAATCCAAGCATGATTGAGTGGAAAAGTGTACCAGCCAATCACAACGCAGGAGGCGGGGTTACTCCAAAACGATTGGGAAAACAAATCATAAAAGATAGCTCGAGTACCAAAGCTTAAGTAATCTATACAGTTCCTGCACGTTAAACTTAGCAACAGCTACTGTAGTGAGATTGTGCACGAATCGGATAATGCAGTTTAATTAAAATATGAGCAAATTAAACAATAATATCGAGCTCGCGCATGCATCAGTACAGGGCTAACATTATTTGACAGTGACAGCAGAAGCTCTGCTCAGTTACACTTCCATATTAAAGCAGAAATAAATAGATACACAGACCTAACAGAGCTGAAATTGGTGTTAATTACCCACAAATAAATGCGGTGCTCGTTACCTGTTTTGGTTACAGGACTTCCCTTCTTTAAATTTTGCCAAGAGTAGCTTTCACTGCTGGATAAACGAGTCCAAACTACGGAGAGCTGACAGAGTCAAAAAACTGACGTCCTTAGAAATGCCGAATTTCAAATCGCGCTTAGAAATCTATTATGAGAAATTATGATAAATCCATTAACTTTAACTTTTTTTTAGTTTAAACATGCACTTTTCTACATGGCGATCAACCACCAGCTGATATCAATGCAGTCGGATTTTTACCCCTCACTTTCTCTATCTCTACCTAAAGACAGCGATGCAGCAGCACTTTAGTGATTTGAGCTCTCTCACCTATCTATTTTTCAGTAAAGTTCAGAAGTATATCACAATGAGAAGTTCCACTGTGAATAGGGATGATGCTGAATGTGATGTTGATGGTGGTAATCGCATCAACGTCATCCCTATTCACAGTGGAACTTCTCATTGTGATATAATTCTGAACTTCACTGAAAAGTGAAGAGACTGAAAAAAGACTGAAAAAAGCAGCTCTTTTGTTTTTAGGCACTATCAGAGATGCCCATGTTATAATTAATACACCAGTCACTGTGTTAGAATTTTTCCTGTCAAATCGGTGCAGTGAATTAAATTAGCAGTGATTACTAAAGACACCGTAAATATTTCAATAAGCATATTTAAAGTATTTCTGGGCAGAGGTGGGAGTAAGTTACACATATCCAAGTCACAAGTAAGTCTCAAGTCATGAATGTCAAAGTCAAGTCGAGTCTTTTTTTAATATTTTTCAAGCAAGTCTCGTCTCAAATTTGCGATTTAAGTCTGACTCGAGTCAAGTCATATGACTCGAGTCCCCCATCTCTGTTTCTGGGTGCCACTCTCCTTTAATAGGAAATATCTAAAAGTGTAATTCGAACCAATTGTTCGAACCAATTATTGTTGCATGGTAATAAAATATGTAATGAAAGGGGTTCAAATGAGAAATCACATCAGATTGGGTAAAAACTCCAGGCTGGGTTTAAGTGCACAGACATATAATATTAAATACAATTAAATTAATTTAAAAAAATAAAATAAAATTAACATTAACTACTGGGGGGGGGAGGAAATCAAGCATGGGATTTTTTTTCTGGTGTAGTAATAAGCAAGGTTGTTAATGCTTTAAGCTTTTTTTTCTTGATTTTTTTTTCTTTGCTTTCATTTTCAAATATTTTATTGTTTATGCAAGTCACAGGAAAAAAGTACATTGACGATGCTGAAAATAAAATGCCATTTAATCCACAGTTTGTAAGATGCCGACACTTTGGATGATAAAATATATTTTATTTTGCTGTTTTCAAAACAGTCATTAAAAAAAGCATTTTGTTGACTTAAAATCATTTGCTTACAACAGATTCACATGTTGATAATCACAATAATCGAGTAAATGTGGTCTGTAGCAATTGAAAAGGGTTAAAATCATTTCAGTCTGTGGGGGATTACTGACATGTCACAGCTCTTTTTTTAATGCTATAAGTCTGCATTCAGAAAAGCTGCTCTCTTGGAAACTTCTTCGGGTCCATATTTCTCGCCAAGCCTCTCAGACTCGAATGAATCGGCTGAAAGTAGCATTTCGTCATCGTGCCGAGTCCAGATGGGCCCATGAACTTCGGGATCATAACCTTCACGTAAAAACGACAGAGCCATAGTGACATCACCACTGGCTTTTAAGAGCGCCTTCATGACATCAACCAAGTCTTTCTTAGATTCCTGCATCAACCTAACTACCTGTTGTTTTGTCTCTAACAGGCTCTGAGAGGACTGATCTTCCTCAGACGGCTGGCTGAGCTCCTCCTGGGACTCCTGCTGAAAGAGGAACATGTGAGCATTGGACACAATGGGTAGAGCATCACTGCTGCTGGGACCAGCGTCATCGTCCTCTGACTCCGGGGTTCTCCTGTGGTATTGTGCAGCTGGTGCAGGCTCTTCTGCCTCTTTAGGATGCTCGGAATTTGCTTCCTGTTCCCTTACAGCTCTTTCACGTGCTGCCATGATCTGAGATTCATCAGTATCTGAGACATTAATGACTGAATCCTGACTCAGAGGCCGGCCTTCCTGACTGCCATCGGTCTGAAAGGGGAAAAAGTTACGTCGTTAACTAGAAATGATCAGCAAGGAAGACTGTTGGAAAAGAAAAGCCAAGACTTCTAGATAATTGCTAAGCAAGTTTACAAGCTGTGATATCTGCAAAAGAGAGTGTTATTAAGTTCTGGCCTATTATAGTGTCCATACTCATACCACAAATACCAGTTTTGTATTTTGTACGTTTGTTATATAGAAAGTAACGGTGTCCTGATGGTCCAGAGTCAGGATCCCGCACTCTCATTGCCGTAGGGAATCGAACCCAAGCCGCAGCAATGAGAGTGCGGGTTTAATGAGGTTAACGAGTAAAGTAAAGGTATTGAATTGATTCGGTATGACCTTTTAAAACAGGAAGTGATTAATTTTCATTACGGTCAACACAATTTAACTTTAGATTTTAAACAAACTTAATGGGAGATTAGTTATCTCCACATGTCAGGAGGATGAAAGCTTTGATACGGCAGATTCTGAAGGTGAGCATGTGTTCAGTTTCAGCTTGTGGGTGTTTTAGGCTTTTTTTTTCCGACTCGGAATGAGAGGTTTGCATCAGGAAGGGCATCCAGATCGAACCTGCGGACCAGGTGAGCCGCTGTGGCGACCTCGAACAGCCGAAAGAACATCATCAAATAGAAAGTATCTATGTATTAACATTTGTATTAACATTTGCAAAGAATGTGATATCAGTCCCCTCAGTATTTCTCCGGGTATTTTTTTGTGATTGCTGCAGCCAAAAATGCTTGATTTTGAGGTTTAATTTTTTTCCAAAGAATTGCATGAACAGCATTCTTCCTTTAAGCTCCTACCAGTGAAGACACAAATGTAACGACTTTCTATAATAGCTGTCCTTGTGTTCAACACAATTTAAATCGAAGAGGGCTTTGTCTTGTACTGTATAACACCAAGTCCTGGCAAGGATTTGTAGAAAATCTGTAATAATTCTGAAAAACTGTAAGCATCGCAAAATCACAAAATCCTGGAGGGTCTGATTTAATAGTTGGTCTTAATATTTTTATGGAAAAAAATCGCCAACGTTTGTGAGGGGTGACAAAACCTTTCAATGCAACTGTAACTGTATGTAAAATTGTTCACAGATGTTATATCTTTTTTTTTTTAAAAAAAACAAAACAAAAAAAAACAGAATTAAAGATTGTACCACTTGAGAGTCTTCAAATTCTCTGGCAGCTTTCTGGAGTATGCTGAACGCAGAGGGTTTTTCAGGTGCGTGACTTTTTTGCTTCTCGCTGGGAGGTGATGGCCGATCATTTGGTCCTGAATGAAAAATAATAATAAAAAGATAAATAAATAAATAATGTGATACCAGCATGAATAAATGTAGAGGGTAAAAATAAACCAGTAAATCTGAACTCTTGAGTATTTTTCGACGTAGCCTCTGGCCATGACACGTACAGTGTGTGTATGAGCTCCACACTGCGTAAAGAACAGAAAACTGCCGAGATTGTTTATGTAAAAGGAACAAATGCTTCTATTAACTTTTCAGGCTTTATGTACAGACGGGTAAAAATAAGTCACCCTTCGCTCTGAGGTACCGAGGTATCCTTCAAGACTATTGGTTGGATTACGGTGTTACAGCTAATTTTGAAAGACTTCTTAAAATCTTCTTGAAAAATCTGTGTTCGAATGACGCTTGTTGCACTTCCGTCTTTTATGAATTCATTCATTTTAGAATTACTATTTTACTCCTATGATATTAATCGGAGTAAATCTTTACCAGCTGTCGTGTTCTCCACTAGTGTGTCCGTGCCCATTCTGGCTCTTTTTGGTGAGCCTTCAGGCTGCTCACTGTCACACTGTTGCTGTTGCTCTGACTCATCAACATCAGTCTCTTTCCTCACTTCGTCTGTGATTTCTGAGTCAGGTTCCTGAGGTGTTTCTTCAGGTGAAGTTCGGAGTTCTGGTTGTTCTGATTCTCCTTCCTCATTGCTTACTTGTGTGTCGTCTGAATCAGAAGACAAAACTAACGCTGCTTTCTTTTTGGGTGTCTTCTTTGGCGTATGCTGAGAGGTATTATCCTGAGGAGAGGAGCTCTCTTTCCGTAGGCTAACTTTCTTTTTTTTCACAGGGGTTTTCTGTTGCAGCTTATGCTGCAGGTGCTTTAGAAACCGGTCCTTCATGGACTGCCAGCTATGATTGGTGATGTGCTGATGCTCCATTTGCTGCCAGATCCGGTTGCCTTTTACTTCTTTCTGATGCTTGGCGATGAAATTTAAGATGGCCGTGTCATCTTCAAGCGAGTATCCCAGGCGTCCCGTAGCATGCCGTTTCCGTGACGCGGCCCTTGTCTGGACGGGCTGTAAACTGTTGAACCTGTAGCTTTCTATGTCTAACTGCTGGTTCTGCGCCACACAGTCATGAATGTACTGAGTGGAGATGTAAAAATGGCCAGCAGCTCCTACAGCAGCAGTGATGTCCCTGGGATCCGCTAACAAAATGGCGTTGGGCTCCTGAGTCCGACAGACGACTCCTCCGCCGTTCGATATTAAAGGCTGAAGCTGCACTTTGATGGGACCGGGCCTTATAAAGAAGCGCATAGGTTCACCTTTAACATTCAGGAATAAGACTGCTGATGTGGCAGAAGATTCATTTTTAATAACCGACATCGTTCACCTCAGACCTGAAAAATAAAAAATAAATAAATAAATTAAAACGAGGCGAATTTTTTTAACCTCGATTTATTACAGAATTTCAAAAAATATAATAATGTGAATGTAATAAAAAAAATTATGTAAAAATGTTTCATAACCGTATTATTTTAGACTATTTTGAACTGTAAACTAACAATTTTAAGAACAATTTTGCAAAATAATAAGATGGAATGTAAAGGTTATTAGAAGGTGTGCTATTAATGTACACCACAGAAATTAGATCATATAAATTAGCAAAATTAAATACAGGATTTATTCTCGTGACTCAGCTGTATGCTGTAGACTTTTTTCCTGTTTTCTATATTTTTCTTTTCCAGTGATGAGAGCTCCCAGGTTTATATTAATGCATTGAATATAGTGTTTTGTTTTTTATTAATGTATTGAATATAGTGGTTATATTATATATATGTACACACAAGTGTAATCTGAGATGCTGTGATGTGATGTTCTAATGGATATTGGTCTTTGTTTTTATGTTATTTTCCAGATCCTTTTGTTTTTCTTATTTTTAAGTGATGGTGAGCCAAAGAAAAATTTCCACCTTGGTGGACAATAAAGGCATACAATACAATATATATATATATACACACATATATATATATATATAAAAAATATTGTGCAAAAGTTTTAGGCAGGTGAGAAAAAATGCTGTACGCAAAGAATGCTTTCAATAATAATAGAAGTGCTAAACGTTATTTTCATAAATGAACAAAATGCAGTGAATGAACAAAAAAGAAATCTAAATCAGATCAATATTTGCTGTGACCGCCCTTTGCCTTCAAAACAGCAGCAGTTCTTCTAGGTACACTTGCACACAGTTTTTGAAGGAACTCGGCCGGTGGGTCGTTCCAAACATCTTGGAGAACTAACCACAGATCTTCTGTGGATGTCGGCTTTCTCACATCCTTCTGTCTCTTCATGTAATCCCAGACACACTGGATGATGTTGAGATCAGGGCTCTGTGGGGGTCGTGCCATCGCTTCATGCTGGTTTGAAGGCAAAAACTAGTAACACTAAATATTGATCTGATTTAGATTTTTCTTTTGTTTGCTCACTTTGCATTTTGTGAATTGACAGAAATAAACACTCATTATTTATATTTCTGAAAGCATTCTTTGTTTACAACATTTTTTCACACCTGCCTAAAACTCTTGCACAGTACTATATATATATATATATATATGTGTGTGTGTGTGTGTGTGTGTGTGTGTATGTATGTAATGAGTTATATGTTAATGTATAACTTGAGAATGAGAAGATGTTTGTATTTTAATCTCATGTGTCTGTTTTCTACCAGTCTGAGGTAAAGCTGTAAGTGTCGGAAGCCAGACGTTTAAAGTGTCTGGTGTTTGTGTATCAGGACAGTCTGTACAGGGCGTTTTTATAGCTGCTGTAATGCAAACAATAACTAAATAAATACAGGTATAAAACTTATAACGTGTCATTTGCTGCTGCAGTAGAACAGGAATAAAATGCTTCTGGACGTGATGTTGTAAAATAATCCTCTTCAGTGATATGAGTCACTTTACTCAACATTAGTGTTGATTATTTTGCTCAGTAATTATATTAGCATTAGCTCAACAGGGCAAAGGTGTGAGAATAACGACTGATTTACACGTCACGTGAATAGCTAACTAATAATAACTGTGAAAATCTAGATCTGTAAATAAACGCACAATCCACACAGTAGCCGCTGTTTAAATAACATATTAATAAAATACCGTTACCTTTGTTTATGTTTCAATGTGTTGGACTTTGTGGAGAGGAGTGAAGCAAATAAACAACAACCGGCATGTCAAATTAAAAGTCACAAGACGTCGAAGTTTGTGATACGAAATAGAAATGTCAAATATAGCAGAAGATTCATCAAGAGGACATCGAAATAAAGATGGAGTGACTCCAAGAGTCCTGTTGTGATGTGTGGGCTCCCAAGCAGGGATTTCTTACACAAGGCCTAATTATTTTGATTTCCAAACCAAATAAAGACACTTTAATCTTAGACAATTTATCTACTTACTATTATGTATATATTAAAAAATATATTAACGCATATATAAAGTTATACATATCAATTTTAATACATGTTAATATTTTTCGCAAAATAAGACTCTTATTTTGGCATTATGAAAGTTGTGTGAGAGATCGATCGCTGCTTCACTTTTTAAAAGACCGCCAAATTGTAGCCGGAAGTTAGACAGACAGACAGACAGACAGACAGACAGACAGACAGACAGACAGACAGACAGACAGATAGATAGATAGATAGATAGATAGATAGATAGATAGATAGATAGATAGATAGATAGCGTATTTAATAGTGCCGTAAGTATGCCATAATGTTACTATAGTAAAAGAAGGTGACGTTAGAGTCCAATGTAGTTGAGGGCGGGGCCTATTTGTGACACGACAATACCGAGATTTGGCCACTAGATGGCGACCTAGGGTTTTTTGTTTTTGTTTTTTTCCTGCTTTCCAGTCTGATTAATAACTTATAAGGCAAAAGAATTTAAAATTTTAAAGAAATTCAAAATGAACCAAGGTTTTCCACAAAGATCACAAAATTACTTAAAACGATTACTAGAGTGTATTTTCTAAATTTTACCACATTCTAAATAAGGCAGGATTGGTTTAGTGTTGTACTGAATACGTAAACTCTAATGACTGATTTTATCCTAACATTAATAAATAGATAGATAGATAGATAGATAGATAGATAGATAGATAGATAGATAGATAAAGCAAATTTTAAAAAATACATAGCCATGACATTGGATTATAAGTAATGGATTATTAGCAAATTTGACATTATTATGTTTTATCATAAGGTTACTTTGATTATATTTAACTAAGTGACCCCAAAGTAAATGCAAGAAATGATTAATTATTATAAATAGAATCTAATTTTCTTAATCTGTGGGCGACTGGATGTGAGATGGAAATATCCAGATCCACTCTGGATGGGTCACCTGGGTATCAATCGCACATGCTAGCAGTATTAGAGAAGCCACTTTGTTCCACATGCATACAGGAAACAAACTGTACACAGACCGAACCTGGGAATCTGGTTCGCTTCTGGCTCAACAACGTTACAGCCTCATTCACGTTACTAGCCTTCCTGCACATCTAATATTTCTTCTGTTGACATTGTAACCCAAATGGACTTTTCAGGACACTAATGATATTATGCAATTTAAGCCACAGCTTTTGATTAACAACCTCATATAACCTAAACTAATTCATTAACATATATTTCAGCTTTTACTTGTGCAAGCAGCAGTATCGAGGCAGCTGTTTATGACCTGCTTTATTTCTAGGCTGCATTCTTAAAACCCAGTAGTCTATTAATCAATGCAATACAGAGCCTCGTTCCAAATATTCATGCTTGGGTTTTGATTATGAGCCTGCAATAACATCACGCTTTCAGCCTCACCATCTTCACTGAGTGCTTTTTCTATACGAAACATAACAGTCCAGGTCCAAGTCCTCCAGCTGGACTAGCGATCATGTCTGGACTCTGGACTCTGAAGTGTTTCAGTCGCAGCGCAGACAAAGTTGCCCATTATGTGGGCTTGTTGATGTTGGCCGTGTGCTCTTTGGGCTTGTGTTAAGCCGAGTGAGAATGACACAGTCACATGACTAAATATTTTAAGCTTTACAAGTAACACAGGTAATAAACTGTGAGTTTCATAGTAGCAAAAGGTAAGACATTAGTTTTGGAAATCCATGTAGTGCTCAGTGATCTTCATAAATCAGAGCTTTCACTAACATGAATGAAATAATATAGGGTACAGAGACCATCTAAGATTAATGTTAGTCCTAATGTTACACATAGCTCATCAAATCAAATAAATAGGATGGGATCAGAACTTTGACCATGGACTTAAACCATTTTGATGGAAAGCAATACTTAGTATTGTAAGCACTTTCATTTTCAACAAACCATCTAATATATGCTGCCTTTTCAGAAATGCTAAGATTAACACAAATCCTGTTTTTAAAGTAATAAAGAAATGCAATTTTAATGCAATCTTGAGACACAATAAAACAGGATTAAATTATTATTATTATCTCCTAGCCAGCTCTCCCCTCTATCAACCAATGAAAGATACTGACCAGGGAGGCTAGAGCTTCCTATGAGAAACAGAAACTACCTCGCATCATTTTGAGCAGCATACACACACTCTTTCGATCTGCCCTCTTCTTCATACTGTACATGAACTCACAGACGCCCACAACTGACCACTGCTTACAGCTTAATTTAGATAGACCAGGGGATGTGAGGTCATGGTACTGTAGTTTTAGGCATTGGAGCTGTTTGATATAATACTTATTTGTTGCAGAATGAATAAGCAGGATGTATTTTAAACCACATCAGTGTTGACTTGTCAAATCTGATCATTAACAGCACCTTGGTCAGGTTTTAATGCTTGTTGTTTCTATAGACGCCTGAGATAGGCAGAGGCACAGGCTCCCATTGACCCGAGAATGAGTGAATGAATGCATGAATGTTTCGATAGATAGATAGATAGATAGATAGATAGATAGATAGATAGATAGATAGATAGATAGATAGATAGATAGATAGATAGATAGATAGATAGATAGATAGATAGATAGATAGATAGATTCATTCATTCATTCATTCATTCATTCATTCAATTATTTTCTACCGCTTATCCGAACTTCTCGGGTCACTGGGAGCCTGTGCCTATCTCAGGCATCTATAGAAACAACAAGCATTAAAATAAACACCTGACCAAGGTGCTGTTAATGATCGGATTTGTAAGATCAAAAGCTTGCGAGGAGGACTGCACATCCAAAAACCCGAAAAATTATTAGGGTGCTTGTGCTGGGCAACAAATAATCAACGAAAAAGCAACAGAAGAAGCCCGCACACTGATAAACTGCTCCAATAAATTTAATGGTGCAACTTTTCGACCATCAGGTCTTCGTCAGGCACCATGACGAAATCTGAATGCATGATCAGATTTGACAAGTCAGCACTGATGTGGTATATAATACATCCTGCTAATTAATTCTGCAACAAATAAGCATCGTATCAAACAGCTTCAATGCCTAAAACTACCATGACCTCACATCCCCTGGTACCAAATTCATGTTTAACTTTTATTTCAAGTCCTTACAATTAATCAAACACATTCTCTTTGTACTATGCTCTCTGCTTAAAATAACCTATTTCATTCGTTCCTTATCTTTTTTCCAGACCCAAAGCATTTTTCTATGATGATGAAATGGGCACAGAATGTATGAAAATAGCTGGGATATTTACAGGACTTGTGTAAACACTCCAGTTTATTCCTCGCAGTTCAGCTTTTCCTCAAATAGAAATGTGGTCGAAGGAAGTATCAAGGCTTTGCTAAGTGCTCGTTGCCAACTGCTGTGAAATCACAAATTCTTCTGTCTTAATGTCTTTATGGGCTGGTAGTAAAAATGTAACTCTATGCCAAACAACACACACTCAGACTGAAGCGTTACTGATTTAACCCTCTGATGAAACACCACCATGTTGTCCTTGTACTTTAAGGGTTTTCTAAGGGTTCTCTGGTTTTCTTCCCAGTCCAAAGACGTGTTATCTATAAATTGTCCACAGAGTGTGTGTGTGTGTGTGTGTGTGTGTGTGTGTGTGTGTGTGTGTGTGTGTGTGTGTGTGTGTGTGTGTGTCTATCTATCCATCTATCTATCCTTTCAACCATCTAGCTATCTGTCTGCCTGTCCACCTGTCTATCTATCTATCTATCTATCTATCTATCTATCGATCTATCTATCTATCTATCTATCTATCTATCTATCTATCTATCTATCTATCTATCTATCTGTCTATCTTTCCACCCATCTATCTATCTATCTATCTATCTATCTATCTATCTATCTATCTATCTATCTATCTATCTATCTATCTATCTTTCCACCCATTCATCTATCTATCTATCTATCTATCTATCTATCTATCTATCTATCTATCTATCTATCTATCTATCTATCTATCTATCTATCTATCTATCTATCCTTTCAACCATCTATCTATCTATCTATCTATCTATCTATCTATCTATCTATCTATCTATCTATCTATCTATCTATCCTTTCAACCATCTATCTATCTATCTATCTATCTATCTATCTATCTATCTATCTATCTATCTATCTATCTATCTATCTATCTATCCAACCATCTAGCTATCTGTCTGCCTGTCCACCTATCTATCTATCTATCTATCTATCTATCTATCTATCTATCTATCTATCTATCTATCTATCTATCTATCTATCTATCTATCCAACCATCTAGCTATCTGTCTGTCTGTCCACCCGTCTATCTATCTATCTATCTATCTATCTATCTATCTATCTATCTATCTATCTATCTATCTATCTATCTATCTATCTATCTGTTTTATATTTATTTTATAAAGGCCTGAACTGTTCTCTGAAGCTTTGAGGGACTCTCACTGCCTTTGAGATGTTATTATCCTCCTGAAGATTTATGAGTCTCTATAATCAGATCCATGACTTGTTTTGAATGTTGTTTTGTTCTGTGGACAACGTCGACCATAAAGCTGGACCTCACAGAGAGCCGGATTTTTACTCACATGAAATACCAGGTGATTCTTCTCCAATTTCCGAAACAGGTGTTGGGAACATGAAGAAACTGAGCGAGTTGGCAAGATTTTCTTTTTACACCTGATCAAAGTAAGCAGTGTAATTACATAAAGAATAAAATAAAAACTTTTGCAAGGCTAGAGAAATGAAATGCCAAGTTTTTTTTTTTTTGCCGCTCTCTCAAACATAATAATACCTTTTTTTATTTTCTGCCCGTCTGTGTAGTTACTCAGCAGGCTGAACAGGTTTGCTAATGAAAGGTCTTGTTGGATGTGTTAATGTCTACTGAGGACATCTGGAGAAGGAACATGTTCAAGCAAGCAGAGACAGAAACTGGTCCTGAAGATCCGCTTTTTATGTGTTTATCTAAAAAAAAAAAGAACATCTAGCAGGAAGTTAAATGAACTCGTTCATCTTCAGGGAATCAATCTAGCGTAAGTTCTAATTCTACTGTGGTTTAAAATAAAAATGATATCAGCCCATTTTGATATGTTAGCATTTCTGTAGTAACAAGTGTCCACTCTGTTAGTGCTTGGCAACAACCAGATGTAAAGCTTTAACTAACACACAGTCGACACGCGCGGTCTTCAGGATGGAAGGGTTTGTGTTTGATGTTTCTCTCTAACAAGATTAACTGTGTTTACCTTAAGAAAAGAGGGAAAAAAGGCAGGAAGGCAGGTGTGGAAATGTTTGTTTATAGATTTGTTAACATTTCATTCATTTACGGTATTTGGTAGACACTATTACACCAAGTGACTTACATTTTGAGGGTTAAGTGCCTTGATTAGGGGCCCCAGCAGTGGCAGCTTGGTGGCCCTGGGATTCCAACTCACAACCTTCTGACCAGCAGCCCAACACCTGAACACCTGAGCTGCCACATACCACACATGACAATGTGAAGTTTCAGGGATGTAAAAAAAAAATAATAAATAAAAAAAGACAAAATTCTTTCATTAAAAAAATAAAGAAAGAAAGAAAAATAATGATCAGACTTTAGCAAGTGGATGGATATTTGGGTTGTATCTCTGGGACTGGTGATTCAATCCATTACACAAGGCAAAACACACACACACACACACAAGTCAACCACAGGAACCTGGAAAAAACCCTGAAGACAAAAAGACGTGAGTTATAGGCTGGTGAATGTGTGTTTGAGAGAGTGTGTGTGTGTGGTGTGTGTGTGTGTGTGTGTGTGTGTGTGTGTGTGTGTGTGTGTGTGTGTGTGTGTGTGTGTGTGTGTGTGTGATGGAGATATGAGTAACTTAATTAATTAGTTAAAACTGTAATATGGCATTAAATACTAAATCATGTATAAACCATAAATATAAACAATAAAGCCAAAATATTGTTTGTGGTATTTATTCATAGATCAAGGAAATACATTGAAATATGAAGGCAGCAATCAGGTCATTTTTTAATCTGTCGAGTGCAAACGTTTGCATACAACAAACTCAAATTGTTATTTATATATAAAATTCATTGCAAGTAAATATGCAAATAGTATACATTTACAGATCAACAGTGAAAACACAAAATTATACAAGTCGAAAATTGACATTTTCTTTTTTGAATATGACAAAATATTCTTGAATCATTTTTTAAGCCTTTTGGTGTCTTTTATGTCCTCAAATCATCATACTCTGAAACATAAAAATGTGGTATTTTATATATTCCCCCAATCAAAAGCAAACTTTAGCACTCAACAGATATGATAAAAAAAAATAATGAAATAGTTCTCAAAGAAAAGAAAAAAGAAATCAGTTGCATAAAGTCTTAGCATCATATAATGCCGTTTTAAAACAAACAACACAAATTACTGCGTCGGTCATTATAATTTAGCGACGGACACGAACGTCGCTTAGAGAACAGATCTTTAAAAAGTTTTCATATCAGATATCAAAATTAACATTTTATATATAATTGCTTACAGACAAAAGCAGAACTTTGGTTTGTGTACTTTATCCGTTTTCCACTCCAAGGTCAGCCTTCCAGTTGATTTATTCAAAGGAAGCACATCAGCGTAATACAATAATTCATCACCGGTTTATGATACCAATGTTCTCACAAATATGCAACGACTCCCTTTTCCTCTGGTGATAAAATCATTTGATAACGTTATTCTCCCACCTGTATGATATGCCTGAAACATCTCATCCTGCTTCTACACTTTACAATGTGAACATTCCAGTTCGAAAGATCCTTTTGTACCTTTTTTTTTACTACCCTGCAGTCACTTATTTATACACATCCTCTTTATAATAAAATACACATCGTTTTTTCTATTTTTATTCTACGAAAACCGACGAGAAGACGTTAACCCGAAAGGCGAACGCGAGTTTCTGATTTTCACATCATTAATAAATACGAACACAAACACTCTTTGATATCTAAACCTCTCCTTTTTCACAGATCTTCTGTTTGGAGGTTCCCTCAGGGACCGCGCATTAGCTCGCTGTGAAAGGAAAATAATCGTGCGACGTCGCCGCTTCACGTCTACACTTTGATTCTGTCTCCAAACGCATTAATCTTAAACGATACCAAACTTAATATTCATAATAAAATAAGCACATTTACAGGAATTGGCACGTTTTCACATCTAGGGCATTTATTTTCTCTCTAAAGCTTAACTGGAACATCTGTATAAACATTTAACACAATGACTAAATGATATTAGGTTGCATTAGTGCCAGAATTCCGAACCGCTCAGGACCAGATCCAGGACTGCTGTTTGTGGCTGGTGTTGAGGAAAGCTGGTGATGGTGATGAATCTCAGAGAGAAATCATCAACATACGAAATAAAGAAGATTTCGTTCAATACACAGACTTTTATATTGTACATTTTAAAGAAAAAAAAAAGTTTTACCATTTATATTTGTTCAAATATTTTGTATTAAGTGTCCTAAAGTACTACATACACTATATACTCGATGATGTACTTAAATCTGCCCAAACGTTGATCATTGTATCTTCGTTGGTTCCAAATGGTCTGGTTTGAAAATTTCAGTAACTGAAGATCTCCTTAAAAATATACTATGACCGAGCAGAAAAGCATCTCACACAACACGTCAGATATTAAGGCAGATGTTCTATCAAAGGACCACGAAGGGCTGCACATCTGTCACGCATATACATGTATCTGAAGCTACAAGGTGAACTGGTTCCCAAACCTGGAACATAATGTTCTACTCATTCTACTCAAATATTCATTTATTTAAAAATAAATAAATAAAAAGTACCTCATTTGTACAAACCTTCACCCTAATGTTTGCACAGAACTTGCTTTTATCTGCACTACCTACTGTTCACCTACTCAAGGCTGTGCCTTATAGACAATGCTAGTGAGTAACAGAGGTTTTTAACTGACATGATACAACATTTTAGATCCATCATTTCTAGTCTTGAGTACCATGTCTGCTGTTTATAGTTTGACTGCTGAGAATTAGTTTTTCTATCTATCTATTCATTTACAACATTTGGAAGATGACTTATCCAAACCCACAACCTTCTAACCAGTAGACCAGTAGACCAGTAGACCAATGCCTTAAACACAGAGCTACTGCTGCTGCCTTAGTGGTTCTATGTGTTTTGTGTTCTGAGATGATTTTCTGATCACCACGGTTGTAAAGCACGGTTGTATTTAAAATATCACAGACTCCCTGTTAGCTTAAACCAGTCTGGCTATGATTGGCTGACTGGATAAGTGAGGCAGGAGTGCAGGTATTCCTAATAAAGTGGCCAGTGGGTGTGTATTCAATTTAGCGTTTCCAAACATTTCTCAATGTAGATAATAATTTGTACTTACATATAGATATAGATAATTATTTATATAATACTTAAGGACACTTGAAGCTTTCTGTAATCTAACACCATCCAACTGTGACAGGACTCCTAGCTCAGGACCGTGAGTGTCAGGGCTATGAACTATTTACCAACACCCTCGTATGAAACGCCCTCAAGCATAGACCAAGTTCACCGCATGAACTCTTACCCACATGCTTATTCACGGCAGGATCTGTTTTATCTCTGACAACGCCGGCGAACGTCTGCTAGTGAAACTCCAGACAGCTCAGCTGGCAGAGAGAAAGCTGGAGCGTTTCACTGCATCCAGAACCTCTGCCTCTTCATCACTTCTTTAAACCCAGATAGCGATAATCGTTTTCTACATCTCTCTCCTCCTGTTTCGTGTTTGTTGTTGTATCTGAACCTTCGATCTTCAGACGAGTCTGTCACGAAGCCCAGTGAAGAAAAATGGTGTCACTTTTAATACTTTGAGCTCACACTCCTGGTTGTTTCTGACTAACTTCCAGCTCATCAGTGAGTCATCCATATGTGATCTTGTGTGCTGTGTAAAAACCAGATGTATGATGCAAACGAGTCTCTGCCCTAAAGGTCCAATCTGTTCATTACGTCAGTCACATCCTTCGAGTCACACCCATGACTGCGTTATACAATGACGTGAAGAGTCGGTGCAGTATGGTTTTTCTCTAAACACTCAGGCGTAGGTCCTTCTATTTACTAATCCTCAGTAATATACAAAACCGTTTTGGAGATTTGGGTAAAAAAAAACAACACAATTTTATGATATACCCCCGGCGTCGGCTAATGAAACACCTACACTGTTTGCTAGAACTGCCACCGCTGTCTAAATTAGCGGTGTGACATGATTCGATTAATATTTCAAATGCATATATAATAGAGAGATACAGTCTGGATGGCAATAAACATCTCCAAACTGGCCTTCTGCTTGCGCACAGCAGGTGGGTTTGATGTTCACTTTTGGGGGTTTTTATCGCAGCTACACTGTACGCGAAGACTCTGACCACACTGCCAACAGCAGAAATGCTCCTTATGCCAGGCCTGGCCATTCTCCTTATGACATGTCTCTGAGAAGATCAGCTACATGAGAGCGAGAAAGAGAGAAGAAAACAAAAAGAGAGAGAAGGGAGGATAAAGGTTAGCGCTTTAAATATTTTCTCAGATTTCTAATGTCAAAGGTTAAAGGACTTGAAGGCACACTGTCTTTATCTCAATCTGGAACATCTGCGTAAACAAGACAGCTTGTCTTATAATAAGAAAAAACTGGAGTCGGTCAAGCAGCTATGGAGTTTCTAACTACAACCCAAATATCCAAATATGGTGACAAAGACACACCAAAAAAAAAAAAAACACATTACTTTGGAAGTTCTTCATTTTAGGCTTAGTTTAGGTTAACAGACCCGTTCATATGGGCTCACTTTTTCTTAAATGGCAAATCATTAAGCATGCATAGATGAAAAGGAAGTGAGATCAATTAGGGAGGAAAAAAGATGTTGATTTGTTTTGTTGTTGTTTTTCACCTCACAGGCAGCAGGGGGCTCTTAATAATTACAAACCGCTCCTTTAATTTTTTTGTTCTTTCCATCTGCATAAATAACTGTGTTTTCAGGGACTCGTATTATATATTTCAAGCATTTTCCAATGAAATAACTGTACTAGTAGTCATCAGTAATCTATAACCAAGCAATTAAATAAAAAAACAAATTTTTAGTATGGCCATGTATAGCAGAGATGTATAATCACAGTATCATTAAATTAAGTGATATCTCAAATAAATGAGTAAATGTTGTTATCGTTAAAGCCAACATTCGTGTGATTAGGTTTCTAATCTGTGTGAGAGAAAGCGATTACCTCATCGCAGCCCGGACAGCGCGGCTTCAGACCCTGGCAGTAATGCCGGCCACATAGCAGAGTGTCGTTCCTCCAGAAGTACACCAGATCAACCAGCGCCTCGTTACACTCTGCACACGCAAAGCAGGTAGGATGCCAGAGCCGCTCGTATCCGGCTCTCTCAGCGTACACGACGGGACTGTCCAGGGCAGCCAGCTTCCCACAACCACTACAGTGCTGCAGAGGTGAAGAAAAAAGAGATAAAGATAAATGGCTTAATGCTGTGACTACAAAATAACTGAACACATACAATTGGAGAAAATAATATCTACACAGAACAGCAGCACAGGAAAAGCTAAGAGTAAAAACAAATGATATAATTAAATAAAGAAATAATGTCTTCATGCATTCATCTGCATTATTTCTATTCATCGCTTCCACTTGGCTCCGGTGGAGAGATGTTAAACTGACCATTTTAAAGGTTAAATTAGGCCATCTTCCAAATTTCCTGAGAGATAATCAAAGCCATATTGTCAGGCTAAAATCCCACAAGCCCCAAACAGAGCATTCCTGTTATGATAAAAACACAAATCAGGCACAGATGTTCTACTAGATTTAATTATTTTCAGATCCAAAATGAACCACCTCCCTAAAACAATCCTTCCTGAAATAAAAATATAAAGGGGGACGAATAGAACTAAGACATTAAGCACTGGTGACGGTTTATATTTAATAAGAGATGACAAATTAAAGATGAACAGAAATCTGATGTTTGTGTTATGCTGTGGGGGTCATTTAGATTCGTATGGTCCACTTATCCCTTTCTGCATTAACGTCCTCTCCGACACAGAGAGGGGGTTTATGGGTATACACGGAAGCTCAGAAGCGTTTATATCTACGATGCTGTACATGAACCAGCTTTCAGGTGACAAGTGGCCAGTTTGTGACCGGCTGCATATCCAGAAAGTGATATTTTCCAGCAGGTTTAATCAAGGACTTGTGATGAAGCAACAAAATCAATGAATTGCATTCAATGCCTGGTGTGGCACAACCACTAGCAGCTCAGTCAGATTTCTGCATGAGCGATCATCCGCTTAATCACTTTTCCTGAGAAAAGATTGGCTGAGTATCTTGAATGACCAGATTTCTATTATATATATATATATATATATATATATATATATATATATATATATATATATATATATATATATATATATATATATAGATAGATAGATAGATATATATAGATATATATATATATATATATATATAAATTCTGGAAATTCAGAATACTGTGGTGTTATGTTTTTAACCACAGAGAGTCCTCACACCTCTGCCATAATTTACATCAAACAAGGCAGAGCAAAGACAACATTACAGCGGCAAGACTGACCCCGCACTCGTGTGCCGTTTGCACGTGTTATTAATAACAGTCGATCTACACAGGAAACTTCAATTAACCTTGAAGGTTTTATTTGCTCGCTCCATCATAAAACATGGTATCACAGACATAATTCCAGGAAATGAGGAAGAATGCCATGTAGCATTTTAGATGTGAGAGAAAGAACCACTGAGATTTTTACATGCCTATAAATGAGCCTTAGCAGGGCAAACCTAAGACCCACACTAATTTAGACAAGAACTGTAAATGGTAAATCACCGTCCTCCATCTGAGCCAAAAAGAAAAACAAAACAATAACAAATAAACCTTTTAAGAAACATTCTGTTCTCTTCATACATTCAGCGTAATGATGTTTAATGAACCCTAGTCACTGTAAAGATGGCTTTAGGGAACAGACTTTGGGCTTTCTTAACTCTTCTTAAACAAATAACTAACCAAAACTACAGCAATGGCTCAGAGATTTTATGTTAAATCTTTAGCTAATTAAAACTTGTTTTTTAGACTAAATGAACACCTTAAACGGTTAGAGTTCAAACCCTAGGACTGACATTAAAATCATTGGTGAATGTTTTAGCAACTGCACTCACACCCACTACACAGCCGTATCCTTTGTATCGTATCCTACTGTATATCGATTAAGAATAAAAAAAGATGTGTCTTAAACACTGAGATAAAATCTGACTTATGCTAGATCCAGACAAGCCCTGCATATTTTGTAATGGAATTCTAACAACGAGAGACGGTGAACATATTCGCATCAGTTCTCTGGGTAATATTTAGAAAACAATCTTTCTCTGAAACAGAAGATTTGCTTACTCGGCAGCAGGCTTCTCAGCAAACACAGATTTTTTTCCGTCGTTTAGCCGTGCAGTAACGTTTCGAGAAATTTAAAGCTTGCCTCAAAATAAGTGGATAATTAGCATCTATTCAGCCAATTGGACAGAAAAACAGCATTTGGTTTATATACAAGTAAATGTAAAACAGGTGGCGAGTTAGTGTGCTTCTAAACTCTATATGTTAAACGTCCTTGCGTTGTTAACCCGACTTCGCGTTCTGTTTCATTTTCTTTTTTTTACTATGCTAAGATGAGTGTGTTAAACAGAATAGCTGCTAGCAATCTAAAGACAAGACCATTTTGCTTAAACTAGCATGGAAGTGTGTCTGCTTTAAATATGGTCAAAGTGTGAGGTAAAAGTGAATAATAAGCCAAATACACAATACAGCAAAGGGCTAGTTTACAGATTCAACTCATTTTCTTTCACGTTTGATGACATTAGAGCACCATATGTATTTTTTGTTAAACTTCCAGTATGTGGCCTTGAGGTGAGTGAGAGAGAGAGAGAGAGAGAGAGAGAGAGAGAGAGAGAGAGAGAGAGAGAGAGAGAGAGAGAGAGAGAGAGAGACTGATGAAGATAAATGATAAATGTTGAGACAATCTTTGTCCAAGAATCTTTTAGAAATTAATAGTTTTCCATCCTTTCCAAAATGAAGGACTTGCATTTTTTCCTTACTTGGCACAAAGGAAAAATAAAAGAAACAATCTGTTAATGTGGGCATTTGCGTGTGTGTATGTGAGTGTGGGTGTCTGTGTGTTTGTGTGTCAAACGTACATATTCACTCTTCTTTCCTTTCTCTTCCAGTGTGCCATTGGTGGTGGGCTCAGTGTTTGGCTGTTCTTTTCCATTCTTCTGTTTTCCACCGTTGTCTTTGGACATTCCTCCCTCTCCTGGCAGCGCTACCTCGCCCACTCCCAACGTGTCCTCTTTATAACTTATTACAAACTGAGCCATGGCTTTGACTTCGTCCTCGGACAAAGTGTGGCACTGTGACGGGTCCTGATCATAAGCAGGGAGCTGCCTCATCAACTGCCTGCGCCTGTACAGTGCCCCCTCTGTGCCCGCCACGGGCCGCCTTTCCTCCGGGAGAAGCTCCATGTATTGCATGGCCTAGTGCACACACAAAAATATGATGAATTAGGATAGAATTAGACTTAAAATTGTTAGCTCATGAAAAACTCATCATCATTCAATTCAACTTTGGATTGGTAAAATCCCAACAAAACCAATCCGACAGAACTCCCATGAGATCAAGCTAGTAATGTTAGCATTTACACATCATTAAAATAACCAAAATAGGAATAATACGAAAAAGCTTTAGACAGGCTAGCTATTCATATAAAAGACCCAGCGTGCCAACTTTATCTTATTCTGTCTCTCCAAACCACCCAGGCTCACTGTAACACTGCCTCGTTGTTAAACCCTCAATATCATTGCATTATCAACAGCATAAATTTAATATAAACTTTAAGAGCCACTAAATAGCCATTATATGAAAAATCAACCTCTTGCTAGTTTTACGATTATGAAAAAAAAAAGCTTCAATGGACAAATATGGAACACTAAGTAAGTCAGAGACAGCCACTCTACCTTTTAGCAGAGGTGGGAGTAAGTCACACATGTGCAAGTCACAGGTCTCAAGTCATGAATGTAAAGTCAACGTCAACGTTTTTTTTTTATATTTGTCAAGCTTGCGACAAATATAAAAAAATATCAAATTTGTGACAAATATCTCAAATTTGCGACTTAAGTCTGACTCGAGTCAAGTCGAGTTCCCCATCTCTGAGTCTTTTAATTCAAGTCCGACTCAAGTCTCAAGTCATGAATGTCAAGTCAAAGTCAAGTCGAGTCTTTTTTTAAATATTTGTCAAGCAAGTCTCAAGTCTCAAATTTGCGACTTAAGTCTGACTCGAGTCCCTCACCTCTGCATTTTAGTCCTGTTAACTGATCATACAAATCTTTAGCTGGGTCTAACAAAATCTTCTATAAATGTTCCGGGTCTCATATACAAATATTCAAATTGGCCGGTTAAAGGAGAATGATGGGTTGAGAAAAATCCAGTCTGAAGAGCACTTAGAGAAGGAGGAAGAGAAGGAGAGTAGCTTGCCTGTGTTGATTATGTTATGATTACATGCCTTATCATTGGGTTGTTTTCCTAATGTGTGCACCTGTTCTTTTTTTTAGCCCTTTATTTATTAATTAAACTTCAACTATGATGCAGCTGTCTACAATCAAGCCTGGAGATTTTTATTTTCATTCGCTTCTTGACACTCAACTGTATGTATTGTTGAATCTTGGTCAAGCTAGTTCCATGTTAGACCAGTAGTCTCTTAAAAACAGTGTAAAAACAGTTGGATGAAAATAAAGATTCACTGAATGATTGAATGATTTATTAATCTAATTATACCTTGGTTCTTGGTAAAAAGCATTATTTATGTAAGAAAAAAAAAGCTTGTAGATTTTGCTGAGTTAAAAAGTGTATGTCGCTTGCATGTGAATATGTTGAGTAACATTAAAACTTTAGTACTGCTAACATGATTTGATCACATATTTTCCAAGCCCTGAATAAATGTTGCTGTTTGCTTCGCTGTCCTATAATGCATATTTCAAGTGCCTAAAATTATTATGTATACTAAATATGCATTATTTTATTTCGGATTTTTACTCCTATAATTCCTATCAGTGCCAAATTCCACGTGAGATTTCATTACATTAACACATAAATGTGATTCGACCACGCTCGTTCTACCTCATTCAATCGTGTAATGAAGAAAATTGTTAAAATTAAGTTAAGTATAAGCAACAAAATGATATTTTTCCTAACTGACAACATTCTATTTTAATTCGGTGTACCTTTGCTTACTCAGCAGTAAGCTTCTGAGCACAGTACATGCCAACAGACAGCTCTGTGTCCCAGCTCGGAGGATCGGTTAAGTGGAGGAAATTTAGCAGTCGCCTCAAAATAATAGGATAATTTGCATCCCTTTAGCCAGTTGGACAGCTACACACAAACATTTGGCTTCTATATGTTAATTCAAAACAGGTGGTAATTCATTGTGCTTCTCTACTCTTTAAGCTACACTCTTGGGAGAAATCGCCTTTGCCACAGTCGTCCTCTGGCATCGTAAACTTCTAAGACCGTCTTTAAAGCGACCGCAGATATTCCGAAACCCACTAAAAGAAAACATGCCCGCTCTGTGTAGAGACTGGTAAAGAAGAACAATAGTGCTACAGTTCTTTACTGCCTTTAAGTACTTTAGAAGACAGCTGTAAAGAACTTGGAGAGACAATCCTAATTATTGCAACCAAAGCTCCGGCACAGCACGGAGTAAGACAAAAGTCACCCTGAAGCAGTCATTAAGGCAGGCCTGCTTCAAATTCACACTCTTTAAACCACTGGAAAAACATGTTGATAGAAATTGTGGTCCTGTATAGACCTTCTCATCTGTCTTGAATAGGCGAACCATAATTCCAAGCGCCACAATAGTGAACCTGCCAGACTCACTCTAGAGAACAAAGCTCCCTAATACACTCTGGGTTTCAGGAAAAGACAGGGGGAGCTCATATGGCTGAAAAAACAGTCAGCTATTCCCTCTGAGAGATGAAAGTTCTTCGCCTCGGCACACAGCGGACACGCTTCCTGGCAGCTCAGAGTGGAATAGTAAAGCTGAAGGCTTATTTCCAGATCTCCACCCTACCCAACAACAAAAACCACATACGGTGCCTCTGGCAGGACTAATCACCGCATGAAAGTCAAGTGGAACACCAGAGAAGTCTGGCCAGGCCGATTTAGTGCTCTGTTTAAGAATAGGAGCAGTGACAGCCAGCAATTGCGATAGAGAAAAGGTCAGGCTCGTTTCTGCATCTTAGAGTGCCAGATTATTCCAATGATCAGCAGATATCATTCTGTTCCCCTGATACCAAACAACTACCATTCATTCTTGTACAGTGATACCAAACAAATGCCTCCACAGACAGAGGGATGTATTATTTAAGGGTTCACTGCAAACAGTTGCAGCTTTAAATATCAAACGCACTATTAGATTTCTTCCCTCGACCGGTGAGATGTAGGAACTTGAAAGAGGCATATAATCACATAATGCATTCTGCTGGAACACCCTGAGGTTTATTTTCCACTCCAGTTCTTAACAGTACCATCTTCTTGTAATCCTCTTCACTATGCTTTGAATTTAAACTCCAAAAGAAAGGTTGATGTTTACCAGAAGCGCCAAGTATGAATGTACCAAGGTTTCTGCCAATCACAAGTCTCATCTTTCCCACACTGATTTTATTTAAACTATCTGGCTGGTCTTTTTGTGCCGAGCTTGTGCAAGCTAAAAATTCCACGCTCATAAAAAGTAGTTCTTGGAGGGTTCTTTGGATAATTAACGCTTCTTAGATTTCTGAAAGGGTATAACTAGGTTTTCTCCTCACTCATTTTGTGTAACTATTAAAGAGTAGCAATGTGAGACCTTCTGGTGATTTCTCACCAGTTTCTGAGTCAGGCCAGGTGGAGCCCAGTCATAGGTAATTGTGTTGAAGGTGGGGTCTTTGCGAGACACCACAGGGTTGGTGATGATCATCCGGTTGCGCTTGTAGACTCTCAGGCCGTCACCACCTTTCACTTTGGCAGTCAGGTGGCCGTATTTGGAGTCCGCCAGCAATCGACCCATTTTATAGTCATCCTCAAGGTCCGAGCTGGGGGCGTGGTCTTCCCGGCTGCAGTGACACTGAGTACAAGCTTTTCTAAAGGAGGATAAATATGAAAATTGTTATTATCGTAACAAAAAAGTCTGCTGAGAATACATAAAGCTACAGTACTCTGGCTCTTTGGGTCGATAATGGATGTTTAAAAATAAACATCAGTCATAATTTGTTACTCTGAATTCTTATTTCACAGGCCTGGAAACACACTTCTACTAAAGCAGCAATCAATAAAAAGCATTTTAATTGTGAACCGTTTACATAACATGCACATGGTTGAGTTCAGTGTATATCATATCAAGTGCAAAGCTCTTCCAAAAACAATACAACAAGCTTCAACTCGTCTGCCTATTCGCTGCAAATCATCTTTTAGGCTCAAGGAAATGTAAACAGAGACGCCCACAAAGGCTAGCAGCACACTTGCGGTGCAGTAAGCAGAGCATTCCCTAAATATCAAGGGAAAAGAAGAATGGAGGGATATGGAGCCATGTCCTCATTTTCTTTACGTTTTTAGCAGAGAGAATAAATCACCTCCAGGAATGTGGCTGGAATCCAGAGCAGATCCCTTTACATGTCAGACACGCCGCACCCCTTACTGCTGGCGGCTGCCCCACTGACATCTGCGAGAAAAAATACAGAGGCATACAAGAGAAAGAGAGAAAGGAAGAGAATGAGCATTCAGAGAATAAATAGGAGGAGCCGTGTGCATTAAGTAGTGTAATTACTGATAATCACTTTAATCAGGGTTCATTTTTAGGACATTTCAGCTCACCTTTTGATGATATACGTATTAATTCTCCACAAATAGATTTGAGTCAGAAGATGAGCTCCACTGTTGATACAACACTACAACAATTTTCTTCTGTAAATGTTATGAGTTATGAGTGTGTGGAATGAGAGCCTATAACCACGGATAGTTTCCTCTGAGTATAAGAGGGTCATCATTTTTTGCCATAATATGCTTCGAAATTCTAAATAGCAGACATAATGGGGGATCTATATTTCTTTCACACTATCCATGCAGCAGTTTTCTTTCTACAGTGCATAGACATTTGTAAGCTGTTGTAGCAGCACTATAGACGTCATTCTGATGAACCTTAAAGGATCGGTTTGTACTTTTATAGAGCTGTCAGCTGCCTGCAATTGCCATGAAAACCATGCCATATCTTCCAACTGACTTCACCTTGTACATCCAAAGCTACATATTCCTTATTAAGGGATGATCCAGCACATTTCAGGAGCAGAAAATCTAAAAGCAAAACCGTAAACAAACAAATATATAAATGCAGCAGAGCAACACACAGATGGCATCACATCACACGGTAAATTTGGAATTTCCTAATTATCATGGGTATAAAAACTCAAAAATATTACCAACTGCACATTTGATAAGAATGTTGACATGCCAAAACACAGATTTACACTGGAGCAGACGTATGCACAGGATGCGTCTCAAAAGGAAAACAGTCATACAGGTATGCTGTCTTTCAAGTACCTGAGTCACCAAGTCTCCCATGACCATGTCTGTGTGGATTAGCCAGCCTAAAAGTACACACTGGTCCCATTCACGTCTACAAAGGTAATAACATGATCCACAGCACATGTCTGTGAGAACTTCACAATGCTGCTGAAACCACACATTTCAATTCCAGGCCTAAAAGGTCCAGTAGAATTTAGCTCAGAAAAGGATCCGTAATTACTTGGTTCAGAATTCATGTTAGAGAAAGGTAATCAGTAATCCAGGCTGGAATGCACCACTACAGGACTGGAGTCAAACAACAAATAAGCTTTTTCCACAGATCTTCACAAAATATTGGTCTCTAACCCTGGTCTTGATGGTGTTCGCCTCTATTCAAGTGGCTCTCAAGAGCGCATGAACTCAGGACTGATCCAAAACTGGAAACAAAATTCAACAATAAGACCATAGCACCTGATGAGTAATAATAATAAGATTCAGTTTTATAGTTTTACATGAGACAAAATCTAAATTATTCCAAGAAGTTCAAACTGTAAAATGAATTCTGCAGCATTTTCATCAAATGCCCTCCAATGTTGTCAAACCAGCCAAGAAATCCAGAGCAATATTTAAACTATTAGGTAGAACTTTCTCTAGCTGTATGAACATGTAAAAGACTACATTCTAAAATACTATAAATATGTCTTACCCTAAAAATAATTTTTTTGGAAAAGTGGAGAATTTTATACACTTTTGACAAATTTATGCTCAGCATTGACACCCGTACTTGGAACCTTCCTGTCATGAGCACAGACCCTTAACTGCTAAGCTATGCCTAAAATAGCACCTATGTGCTAGAATGAGACCCTATTGTCCAGAAAAGGCATGTATGTAAAGTGATAGGTATGAGAGATGTATGAGGACATGGGAATGGGTGATATGCAGTGAAAGCAGCTTAGAACTTTGTCTCTCTCTCTTCCAGCCCATTTGTCAATTGGTCACTCAGTCAACAGAGACAAAACCTTGCAGTCAGCACATCACACCATAGCTATAAGATTTACATCGCAGATTTACATAGACTGCTGCTTAAGCCACATGATTAAGTGCCAGGTAAAAAAAAAAAAATAACGTAACATTATAAATAGAAAGCGAACAAAACAACACTGTATGTAACCATGGCAGTAAAGCCTATGTCAGAAAGGCAGACATATTTATTTGAGTCCATCACCCTCATGTAAAAAGTCAGTGTTACTAAGTCATCTCACCCCCTCGAAATGCTCCAAGCCCCTGACAGCTACTAATGAATGACTCTTTAACAGCTATGCTGTTTAATTTAGAGGTTCAGGTTTCCACTAAAGTACACAGGTCAAGTGGCCATTCATCACCCAGAATAACTCACAAGTACAACAAAGAAGCTACATGACTCCAGACTAGGCCTCTATATACAAAATTATCCAATAGCAAATCATTACTCATTGCTCATATATGCAATTTTGAAATTCCAGAATGAACCTCACCAGCAATGCTCCATGCAGCCAATTCATTCATACTGACCACATCGAAATAAAAGCCAAACACTCGTCCATCGCTAGTCACATTAGTAAACTCCTTTAAAAATAACATCCTGATAAGATAAGGTAGTTTGAATAATAGGAACGAGGCTACAATTTAAAACTGCTGTATAATATCAAGGTCAGAAAATGAGAGTGAGGCAATACTATAACACTATTTTAGTATTTTCCATTGCTTTATTCAGGTTTTCCAGCACACAAATAGGCCCCAACACAAAAATCTCAATATCAACAATACAAGGTTCTGTATACAGATAAACTATGCCACAAATGAGAGGCTTTTCTGCAGACCCAAAAAGTTACATAGCCACAGATTTGTCTTTCAATAAACATTGAATATGTAAATATTAAAATCCAACTAGTTTTAGAAACCCGAAATTCTTTTCACCAACCGCAGCCGCAGTCACGGTCGTCGTATCTCAAAAGTTCCACGTTCAGTTCAGCCATAAACCCCTCAACATAGCCGCAGTGTGTGCACGGCAAACAGTCTGCAAGCAGGCCAATGTTGTTCCAGACAGTAGAAAATTAAACAGAGAGAAAGCCTGAGTCAGAAGGTTAATTTTTTATTCTAACAGAAGTCATTTTGGAGCCCAGAGCGCTTTCAGAGAGCGGAAAGCACACAGATATTGGGATTAATGTGATATGAGAGACATGCTGAATGATGCTGGAGAATTAGAGATCATTGACTTTAAAAACAAAAATAGAAATACATAATCTAAAAATCCTTAAATGTAAATTTTAAAAATACACTACAATATACTGTAACAGAAAAATGTTCACCTGCACAAACTTAATATCAGCTAATCAGCAATGATATACTAGCTGCTTTACCATTGCACTAGCTATCAGCTTTGCAAGAATCCAACAAGCTTGCTATTAAAACTCAAGACAAAAATTATGTTTATCATGTAAAATCTTTTCAACAACCAGTAACATTCATGGTATTTAATACCATGTTTGACAGAACACATTGCTATACTTCTATTTTATTCATCACGGACCGTTCACAAACAGAAAGTGCTAATCATTAATAAGTTGATGCTAGCGTAGAGTTCTAGCCATAGAACAGCTCTGGAACAAATGTCTGCTTTAAAATTCATTAGAAATGGAATCGTGAGATGAAAGCTGTGATAAACTCACAAGATACAGGGATATCATTTTAATTTGTCATTTTGAGTGACCTTAATCACAAAACTCTGAAGGTTACATTCATTTGTCAGTCATATGCTGAGATAACTTTATTATACCAGAACTGAATGTGTATTATTCATACTTTGACACCATTATGATTATTGTTTGCAGATCTGTCGTATTTGGTCCTCATCCTCTTACTCAGTTTTCCTACAGCTATTTCACATTGTATGTTGTCTGTTGTTGGGAAACTTGGTTATAAAGCAGTCAGATTACTGTCAGGTTACTCTGTTAACAGCTCTGAACTTGGACTGTATTCTATCTCTCTTGTATCTTCTGTTTAAATAAAACAGTATAAATAATTGTAATACAACACTCTACGTGACATCATGATTCATCCAAACTTCATTTGACCAACATCCAAAAGGAAGATGATGAAGAATAAAATTCACATTCGCAGACACGGTTCCAGAAGGACTTACTCATCCTGCCAGGTTCTACAATCATGTACTGTAGATACGTTTTCAACTCTTCCTGCTGTTTCAGATTATTTCTCTCGTGTATGTGTTTTTTTTCCCCCGAAAGAAATTCCAGAGCATTCTGTTAGATAGCTAGCCTACTCTGCAGCTAAAATTGACAAATCAATCATATCTTCTGTATACAGCTGATATTTCATTTTTATTACATTTTGAATGATTCGTTCAAACGTACTGTAATGGTTGTGTCGTAAGGATGTACCTGAAATGCACTCTTAAAAATCTTAAAGATCAGTTTAAGATTTAAAAGTTGAAAAGTGAGTGAAATATTAGGTGCTCTATTAGATGGCATTTTAAAAGTTTCTATGATTTAAATTTCACTTAAAGCATTACCAGAAGCAAAGCCACAGCATATGCTGAGTTAACTGAGATAATGGATAGAGAAAATTTTATACATTTAAGGCTTTTTGATCCTCTTTAAGGATAAATCCACCCTACTTAAATAGGTTTGAATCAAATTTGGGATTTAATTATATCAATGCTAAGAACTCCATAAAACAGCATATAAAAATGAATGTTACTGTTCCCACATTCTTGGCACCCATCAAAGATTTATATGTCCCGACCTATTAAATCCCAACTTAATTTGTCATTAAGCCACCAAATAAACAATACAAGTCATTTCATTACCCACAATAAGGAGCAGAATAAAGATTCTTTAACTCTTCATTGTGCATGCACGAGCTCAGGAACTCGTCTGTGAAATGTGAATGCTCAGCATTTTTTCCTGTTGGAAAAAGTGTCCAAGCAGAAGGCTGACACTGTGATCAGTGTCCACTTCCTACTCGTCGAAACACAATGAACAGGAGGAAAAACAGGAAAGGTGCTGGTGAAATGTAGGAAACTATTTTAATTGGCCTGTCAAGAGATGTATGCAAAAGTAAAGTAAAGTAAAGCACTGAGCAGCCACACACTCATTAAGGTTGGCTGGACATGTAGAGCACCAGGTAGGATACAAAACTCACATTCAGACCATACACATTACAATAATAGAAAAATCATTCAGGGTCTATCTGGTGATGTGCAAGAAGGCAAAGAAATGAATGCATATGAAATGGAGATGGAGTCATTGTTATTACTTAATTCCTTGTACTATTACTGTATTACATGTTAATTATTATTCAAGTGTGAGCCAGAACTTCATATAACTTTTATATAACACAGTTAATAAGTATTCACCATCCATCTGCCTGCAATTAACTCAAAGCTCAACTTCAAGAATTTTAATTGCTTTAGTAAACCTCAAAAATGTGTTTTTTTTTAATTAACGTATTTATACAGCTTTTTACCTTAATTAATTCTGGGAGTCAAACACTTACATACATGTGTAAATCGATATAACATTTTTATTAACTATTAATATCATAATATCAGTTATAACAACAAGGGGAAAAAAAATTTTATCTTTTTATTTTTACAAAAAATCGGATTCTCACCTTCTGCATCCCGGAAATCATATCCATTTCGGTTGAATTATTAATATTAAATATGAATAAGAAGTCCAAACAATTATAAAGAGAACTATTTCAAGTCTCGGCTCTCCAGACAGCTCTGTTTCTCCATGTGGTTCACAAAGCTCTATTTAAACTGAATGGGCTCTACTGGGAATCCCTCGCTCACTCCACCAACCAATCACAGCTAAAAGAATAACGGCAGCCAATCAGAGACGCGCGGACGTCCGGTTATGAATTTGCATACTACTGTAATAAATAGTCAGTGAATATTGCAGCCCAGCAATGCGCCCGTAATCTTTATTAGGATATCCGGAGTAACTAAATAACATTCTGCCTTACTAAATGGTATGTTTAAAACGTGAATGAGCCTTTGGAAACCATGGTAACCTTTAGAAGCGTCTTATTACGTACTGTTTAGTATGCTAGTAGGCGAGATATTTAGGCCACGCCCATTCTCCATGGTGGAAAAAAAGAGAAACACGTGACATCAGCCGTGGCTGTGAATGTACGATATAAGCATGGAAGAATGTACGACTCACATTCTTTTGTCATCAGTTACCTCCTGAACTGAGGGGAGGATGTTTCCTGTGTTGCGATTCAACACTTTCTTTTTGCCTTTTTAAGGAAACAGCCAAGCAGAATGCATTAAAAGTCTGTATTACAGGGAAATGAGTCCACTTCAGATATTTTTAGTATCACAAAATGCAAGAGACATCGGAAGTCAGCTGTAGATTACGAGTCAGTGTCTAGACATGTGGTAGCTCAGTGGTAAAGATGTTGGACTAATGACCAGAAGGTTGTGAGTTCGAGCCCCAGGTCCACCAAGCTGCCACACCCGATGGCCACTGAACAAGGCCCTTAACCCTCAAGTGCTCAGTTGTATAAAGAGAAATAAACTTTAAATCTCTCTGGATCAGGGAGTCTTATGAATGTTGTAGACATTATAATAGATGAGAAGTATTCAGTAGTCTGATCTCTGTGTTTTCCTAACCCCAAAGGTTTGTGGCTTGTCACTGTTTATATTTATGAAATATAAATATAGAATAAATCACAATATGCAATGTTGTTATGTAATAATAATAATAATAATAATAATAATAATAATAATAATAAAAACGGATGTCATAGTATTTAATTCTGATCTGAAAATTTATGGTTAATTAATGTTGTGGAACATATGTGAGTTCTTATTATTCAGGATATAATAATATTTTCATTTCTATTAGTCATTCCATCAAGAACCACTTTTTCTCTCTAACTCAACTTTGGAATACAAAAAACAACACAGCTTGTCATGTTAAAGTGAAACTCGACTTATTTACTGGAACTAACTAAGTAACTAAGTAAGCAAATAAATAAATAAATAAATAAATATCTCATTATAGCTTCACCATATAAAGTATGGAATATCCATTTTTCATTTGTTAAATAAAAATGTGTTTGTCTCCTGTTGATTATTAGCCCTAGGTGATGTGAGTCGTCCCTATGAAAAGTGCATCATTACATAGTACAGGTATAGAAGAGTAAAGAGAAGTGTGATGAAAAAAATGTTCAATATGATCATCTTCTTCATAAGAGTCCTGGGATGACTGGAGAAGAGCTTTTATGATTACAGCAGCCTTGATTAGGTAGAAATCGACAGTATCCAGGTGAATATCCATTGACATGAAGACAGTGAGAGGCCTAAAACGGTCAACTGAGTGTAAGTGAGCCAAAATAAATTTAAAAGAAGGTGAATTAAACCATATGATCAATTTATAAAGAGTACCAAGTTATTCATAATGTCTGGAATAGAAAGGTCTTGAAAGTAAATGATGTTTGTGCATTCAATCGGAAATAATTGGGTCACAGTGAATCAGTTTTTCAAGTCAAATTGTGCTTAGGAAAAAGTGACTCCTGTTGTCAGAGTCAGCCAGCTCATAAAATCACAGTTTATCTCCACAGTGGAGTTTGTGTTTATTTATATAGCTTACAGAAAGTCACACTGTGTCCTAAACCATCAGAAGTTATGTTCTTTGTCATATCCATGAAGAACATGATGCATTTTGAGGCAAATATTTACAGAGAATTATTGCTCATGTAATTCTTTTATTTCATTTTTTTGACCATTACCATTCATTAAAGAAAAATCCTTTAAAGGAAATGCAAATTTGACTTATACCCATTCAGATCACATCACAGTAAATTATCCAGTTAATCATTCAAGGGAGAAATAAAAAGTGGTTGAGAGTGAAAATAATCAACAATATGGTGGCGTGATGCATCATAGCAGCCACAATGTAAACCAAATAAATGTATATATTTGTATATAAATATTTATTTATTTTTAATAATGTACAAACTTTATGCCTTTATTTTGTTTCTAGTTAATGTGGAACATCTGCTAGTTGATTTCCATTTAAGCTTTTACGTTATAGCAGCTACAAGCAGTCGTTCCCTCACTGTTATAGCAGCTACAAGCAGTCGTTCCCTCACTATGTTATAGCAGCTACAGCAGTCGTTCCCTCACTACGTTATAGCAGTTACAAGCAGTCGTTCCCTCACTATGTTATAGCAGCTACAGCAGTCATTCCCTCACTGTTATAGCAGTTACAAGCAGTCGTTCCCTCACTGTTATAGCAGCTACAGCAGTCGTTCCCTCACTACGTTATAGCAGTTACAAGCAGTCGTTCCCTCACTATGTTATAGCAGCTACAACAGTCGTTCCCTCACTATGTTATAGCAGCTACAAGCAGTCGTTCCCTCACTGTTATAGCAGCTACAGCAGTCGTTCCCTCACTATGTTATAGCAGTTACAAGCAGTCGTTCCCTCACTATGTTATAGCAGCTACAAGCAGTCGTTCCCTCACTGTTATAGCAGCTACAGCAGTCGTTCCCTCACTGTTATAGCAGCTACAACAGTTGTTCCCTCACTATGTTATAGCAGCTACAACAGTCGTTCCCTCACTACGTTATAGCAGCTACAACAGTCGTTCCCTCACTATGTTATAGCAGCTACAAGCAGTCGTAAAACTTTATACGCTTTGGTGCAGCATTCCTGTGGTTTGGTGCAGCATTACTGTGTTAATCTACAACTGAAAGGATAAAGGATTAGACGCATTAAGCGCATTAATATAAACCTCTGATTTGCCTCACAGCCATAATTACTGTCCTAGCTGTTGTTAGTAGACAATGTATCAACAGTTCCTGACCAATCAGAATAGAGAATTCAACAGCACTGTGGTATAAACTAAAATAAAACTTGTATACAAGTTTTAGCCTGTTATTTGCAGCCTGATGTGTTTAAAAATAGCCCATTTGTGTGGGAATTGGCTGTGTCTGGCAACACTGGCTGTGAAATACTCTTCATGGTTATATAGACTCCCGTGGTTAACCAAATATCCAGCCAGATTTTTCAGATGAAGTGTTACACAGACTCACTGAAGTGAAAAAGGAGGAATAAAGTTTCACTGGATAAAAAGCTTCTAGAAAAGCTAATTTAATAACCTCATAAGTTTCAAACAGCCATTATTTGGCATCTACAGGTTACTAAGTGAGCCATGAGTGTTTAATATCAACAGGCAAAGCTTAAACGACTTGTCTATTGGACATCCAGTGTGTTATAAGGTGCAGAGATTATTATTTTATTCCTTTGTGTTGTAAATGTGGCACCATTTAGAGTTTTGCTGATGGTTTATACAAATGTCAATCTCATTGGCTATTCTTCAGACTTTTTCAGGACCAATAAGACTTCCATCCAAAACGGTATCAGGATTTGCCTAAAATGCTGCTCTCTGCTTAGTGGCTTTTATTGGACTCTTGGCTGCTCACAGCTCCAGGCTTATGAGGTGCATGTTGATGTATTTTACTCTAATGACGACTTAATACCAGACATGTGGCAATATGAAAAAGATCATTAACCGACAGAGAAAGAACGACCAGAGTGATTGCTTCAACTTTTTATATTAATTCAGATTGTCATTTAAAAAAAAGTGTTCATATTATCTGGGCTGCCATTTTAGTGGTAGCACACGAATACTTCACAGTCAGTTCAAATGAACATGATACATTGCAGTATTTGTTCAGTTTCATTTTCACTACAATCTCCTAAACAGAGTGCATGCAGGATTTATAATGTGGAAAGAACTGAACGGTGATGAGCTGAGCTAACATTGTGACAAGAGTTTTCTTTCAAATATTACTATGCCTTCATTTGCTCCTCTTACTCCATGTTAAAGATTTTTTTTTTTAACTTATTTTAAAACCTAATCCACCCCCCCTACACACAGACACACACACACACACGCACTCACACGCACGCATGCACGCACACACATAATTTGTCTGTTCTATTTCTACAGTATTTCAAAGCACTTTCATATTTTTTTTTATAATACTTGTTTAGAAATTATTTGATTACTTTTTTTAACCTTCATATATAATGAATGACTAAGGGCAGGTGTTGAACTCTTGTCAAGAAACTTTTCATGCAAGACTTCCTTTCAGAATCAGTATTACTTCCTTAGAAGCAATTGAGCATTAGTAATCTGAATTACCTTTTACTTTATTGCTTCAGTGATGGAAAGATCTCTCGTGTCGGTCTTAAAGAGTGTAATAGTTGTAGGTTTGAATTCCCATTACACACTATATAGTCAAAGGACTGTGGACACAACCGTCACAACAGAATGTGGTTCCTCCCCAAACATTTGCCACAAATTTGTTTCCCTTCATTGGAGTTTCAGGCCTGTTCCAGCATGACAGTGCACCCATGCACAAAGCACACTCATTGTAGAAATGGTTCACCAAGTTTGTGTGGAAGAACCTACTGAACACCGTTGGGATGAACTGGAACACTGACTGCACCTCAGGTCCCCTCCATCAGTTCTGGATTTCTTGCAGCTCTTCTAGCTAAAGGGACACAATTTCCCACAGCCACGATCCAAAATCTAGTGGAAACCTTTCCAGGAAATGGGAGACAACCCCACATTAATGTCTGTGGTTTCAGTATTGGATGTTAAATACTCAAGTGTCCACATACGTTTGCCACATACTTTCACAAGTTCTCTTAGATTTCTATTGGATCTCGAATAATCAGGTCTTCCATTCTTTTCTTAATGCATAGAAATTCTGTGGCACACGGTAATCGCACGGTAAACTACACGCAGCGGCTAGAGATTAGGTTGAAACACGTCGTATTCCTGTAACCTGGGTCATATGGATACAATGGCACAGAGTTTGAAGCTTTACTCAACTCATTATGTACTATGTGTATGGATACAAACATACACTCTGCACAGGCAAGCCAATAAACCCAAATAAACAGAAATAAAAGATAAAATGAAGAAGTTGCATAAGAGACATCAGCTCTTCCCTTTTTAAGGCAATGTGACATTTGATCTAACCTTTGCCTAGTCATACAAGTCCTGGATCATATACACAGTGGTGATCAAGAAGAACTCTAAACAATCAATCATCTTGTCTGGTCCGTACAGAAACATCAGCGCACGTCCTTTCCAATACTTACAACATACATATCTCCCTCCTGGTGTTTTTTTTTTTTTTTTTTTTTTTTTTTTTGGGAGCACTAGAACCAAACTGCTAGTGTTCTCCTGATACACACTCGGGCACAGAGAAGTACAAGAACGTGTGTGATTTCTACATGATGATGCGAGGCTCAGGCACAGAGTCTGTGATGGACTTGTGAGGCAGAACGTTAGCCCCGTTGATGTAGAGCTCATCACTGACGATCACGTCCTCGCCCAGGACCGTCACGTTCTCCATCCGTACCTGAAAGAAAAAATTAATTCAAAAGGTTCTGTTTTTTGTTTTTTTTTAAATGATTTAATAATTTATTAACACAATAAAATAAAAAAAAATACACAGCTGGGAAAACATGCACCAGGTTAAATTCTTTATGGAGTTTTGTGTTGATTCCAAATGATTCAACGTTTTGAACTGAGTCTTTTAGGTGAGAGCCAAGTCACATATGAGAGTCTTTTTTCTTTTCTTCCTTTTTTTGGATGCCAATTTCCACCAGGTCTAATGATCATGCTCAAGCATCCAATACACTCCCAGCTTAACCAACACAAGATTTGTCCCAAAATCTTAGATCCAGTCTCTCCTTTCTGCATTAACATGTAAAACCAGTTTCTGTTTATCTTACAACCCATTGATACACCTCAAAAGATGAACCAATCAGGACATAAATCTTCCATTTGCTGTATTTATTTTTCTCCTAATCTTCTGATCGTCTGCTGTTTAACATTTCTGTAGCTTGTCTTAACCCAATGTTGAACCAGAGAAACAAGACTGCCAAAGAACACTGCTTAAATTACACAGAACAAATTTCTTAAATAACCTAAAAACATCTGAAATTAGAACATCGGTAAATTAGAATCCAGAGTTTATTTCCTCCGTGTGTACGCAGCGACCTGTATCTACTGTAATGCCACCGTCGGGTCAGCGTACAAGGTCAGCTTCCACAAACACCTCTTCATCTGGCTCACAGCCTGTTAAAAGCATTGTTATATCATGTGACTTAAACCATAACAGTCTTATTATAGAGACTGAAGCGATAAGATGCGTTGAGAAGATATTAATAGCACGAAGCAGGTGCAGTGCATAATTTAAACACAATAGAGGACGAGTGAAGACCATCAGTTGGGTGCTATTTCTACTCAGATCCATGATGACATTAAAGTGAAAGTGACAATGTTGTAAAATATTAATAAAAACCCATCAGATTTGACTGATCCTAATGACTGACAGCGCTGCGTATACTCTAAGACCGACCAGAATTACAAATGAATGTAGATAATCAGTATTGTTCAACGCTATCTGAAAAAGGAAAAAAAAACATTATATTTATATTTCATCCTCGGAAGCTCCGCCCCCAAGCCTAAGAGTCATTGATAAATTTTGTACACCTTTCTGGAAATAGGACTGACTTTTGTTCCACATGAATCTTTATCAAAAAATTTTTTTTTAAAGTCTTAATTTTAATCCATTTTATTTCGATAAAACATTTAATTATAATTAATCGGCGACTAAACATCGAGCGTATGCATTTGAGATTCCTCTCTGTTTCTGCATCAAGATGGTGGAATAAACTTCATCAAGATGTTAAACCAGCTGAGTCACTGCCAGTCTTCAAATGACGTCTAAAAGACCTACTGTTTCCTGAGGCACTTAAATAAACACTTAAGTGTGGCAGGCTACAGAGAACGTCGGAGGGGCCAACATTACTAATAACAAAATTGCTAGCGAGGAGCTTTTTTTTTTTCCACCACAATCCCGTCAGCTTGTTTCTGTTGGCTCACTAACCGAGAGTCGTGAATCCACAAGGCAAGTGTCACCTTGATAAAGAAAGTTGGACTAAACCAGAAGTTAGCATCTTTCACAAATGCTGTAGCTAATCTGCAGATGTCAGAAAGAGATATAAGAAGCATAGATACACCCGGTTTAAGACACGATACGTAGGTGTATTTTCCAAGCTGGCATTAGTCATCGGTTGCAATCAATCCCCATAGACTCTGATAACAGTCTAGAGCTACAGAGTTACAGTACGAGTCCTCACCCATTGTCCTACAGAAGAGCTCCAGCCCACGATGCAGGACTCGAGCCAGGAGTGTGAACGGATGTGAGCTCCCCTCAGCACGGTGCAGCGTTTGATTCTCACGCCGTCCTCCAGCACCACACCGGCGCCGATGGTCACATTTGGCCCGATTGTACAGTTCTCCCCGATGACCGCCGTTGGATCCTGGATAATAAAAGTACTCATTTAAAAACCCTTCAGTGGTGGTGTTCTGTTTCTAAACTATTTCATAATGCAAAACCTTTGAATTAGATGAGAATAGAATAACGAGGCTATACTGGCACCTAGTGGACATAAGACATAGTCTGTTTACAAATGAAAATCTAAAATAAGAAAACCTATTAACTTGCAGTCTGTAGCGTGAATGTTTCGTACCACTAACACGTTGCCTAGGAAACCGGGTCCAGTGCGGAGCCTCTCAGGAGCGTTCTGTCTGACAGACTGCAGGTACATGCACATGCCAGTTAGGAAGTCTTTAGGCTGACCGATGTCCATCCAGAACCCTGGAGAATGCACACAAAGGTTATTCGTGTGTGTGTGCGTGTGTGTGTGTGTGTGTGTGAAGAGCTTCAGTCATCGAGGTTAGAATGAATATCTCTTAATGTCTAAAAAAGAATAAACTGTTTGTTTGTTTGTTTGTTTTGAATGCCATTTTACTCTTACTTTAAAATCAACCGAGATTCTTTACTTCATGAAGTTATGAAGTCAAGCTTTTGACCACTGGCTAGTTTTCATCCCCATATAACAATAAACAAAAACACGGCTTTATATGAATCTAAAAATTCAGAATACATTATTACGTTTTACATTTAAATATATACGAGCAAGCCGGAGGTGACGGTGGTGAGGAAAAAGCTCCCTGTGGACCTTCATAAGGGAATCCATCATCATCATCATCATCTGGATGACACCGGATACTGAGATTGAAAATAATTTCCCTTTTATTTAATAAGAATTTTTCCCTTTTCCAACACAACCTCCCTTCACGATATATCCTCTCAAATAGACAAAACTCATGTTATTCCTGTAGTTTGGTATCTCTCCATACACGTATCAGAGTAGCTTGAAGGCGGAAGTGTACTGTGGAAGTGATATGGACGATAACCTGCCTTCAGTTTGATTTGTAATTCAGGCTTATTTCAGACAGGTTTTCGTTTTTTCCGGTATAATGGATCTGTTTGTCCTTTTATTATTATTATTATAATTATTATTATTATTATTATTAAGCATCTTAATAACTGACAACCTAACTGAAAATATCCTTGTGGTCACTAGATCACAACTGGTGATTGATTCCGTTTCGTCTGTTTGTCTTACATGTAGGTAAAATGTCATGACTGAGGGACTACATTTGGGTTTAAAGAAAAAAAAAAAAAAAAAAAAGGATAGCCAGACGTTCAGAGGGTGTGAATTGATGTACCTTGAAGCTCCATGGCATAAAGCTGTCCCTCCTCAGCCATGACGGGGAAAATCTCCTTCTCGATCGAGGTTGGACGCAACTGTGGGAAACCAGAGAAATAAGCAGCTGGAAGTAAAATCAGACTGGTCTTTTTCCTGTGGTATAGAGTAACCTGAGCTGGGTCTCAGTCTGACCTGTATCCTCCTCAGCATGCTCGGGCTGAAGATGTACATTCCAGCGTTGATCTTGTTGGATACGAAAACCTGCGGCTTCTCGACGAAGCGGTGAATGCGTCCGGTCTCTCCCTCGTACACCACCACGCCGTACTTCGATGGCTCCTCTACTTTAGTTACCTGAATCGTATGAGAAGGGGTCATTTAAGACTCGTAACTCATAATGTACTTACATAATAAATAACAGTATTAATAATGTCACACACACACACACACTGTTATTAAAACAAATTATTATTATTAATATTAATAATAATAATAATCCTATGTGAAAATAAGTACATGCAAAAATAAACCAAACAAACAAATCAACAAAAGGGAAAATCAATAACAGAATTATTTCACAGTGGCACAAGTGGTTAAACTCTGGGTTTTTGATCAGAGAATCGGGGTTCGAGCCCGAGCCCTGTAAAGCTGCCTCTGTTGGGCCCTTGAGCACGGCCCTTAACCCTAGTTCTCACATACCACCCCACTGCTGCTCTACTACTATTGGTATTTCCGACTGATTCGTATTTTTTTGTCCGTCATTTAGTTTTCATAACTTTTGAATGCATGTGAAATTGCTGTTTTGTTAGCAGAACTAAATATCAGGATTAAGTTCTGGTATTAAGAAAGTATTATGATGTGATCTTTTGCTGCTTTGCCCACGTGGACTCATCGCGATTCAGTGTCCCTTCCAGCATGAAACCTTAGAGCTGAGAGACTCCTGGAGGTCAGAACGGCTTTTTCCTTTGGAGCAGGAGTTAAACTGAAAACGACGAGCTGGTTAAAAGTGTTCGCTTAGGTCGTAAATGTTCCTACATCATACACGCAGGCTTAGAGGGAAACGTCTCGCCTGTAGCGGCTCTGTATGTAAAATCCAAAGCTCAGAGCAACACGTGACTTACGACGATGGTGCCCTCTTTGCCGTGGTTCTTGTGGAACTTCAGCATGTCCTCGAAGGGGAAGTCACAGATCACGTCACTGTTGAGGACAAAAAACGGCTCGTCGCTGTCCGTCAGCAGTTCACGAGCCAGCGCGAGAGGTCCAGCTGAATGAAAGCAGACACAAAAGCGTTCAGTAAATCCCATGTTTTCAACATCAGAGCTCCGGTGATTGTCCAGAACCAGATCCTGAGACCTTCCTAACAACCTTGCTGCTAGTGAATCTATTTTATTCCATGTCTAATAAATACCAAGAAATCCTAAACTACACATCGTACATGCACGTTATTATGAGTAAGTGATAAATGTCTTGTAGACGGATGGAATTTAGAGTACATGGTAATGTTGACGAGTTGTCAGATAATCGAACTGAAATGATAATATATCAAATCGGATCCATTCCTGATCTACTGGTTCGGGCCAACAGCGGTTTAGATACTGATACTGACTTTCAACACAGCAGAAAGTATTAAAAGTAAGTTTTTGGTCAGAAGTCTGTGAATTTACCCACCGGTCCCCAGCGGTTCCTTCTCATGGGAAAGCGAGATTTTTATTCCAAGCTGTGGAGGACAAAACATCATGTTTTTAAATCAATATCTTTTTTTTTTATCCTGACAGAATTAACAGCAAAGCCAATTGTGTCATGATGCATTTAATGATCTTATTTGTTCAGTTTAAATAATTTTCTTTGGGGTTTTTTTTCATTACATGAAACATCCACTGCATTTTTATTTTATATATTTTTCTACATTTAAAGCAGTTTTTTTATTTGTCCCCCTCACACACACACACACAAATTGACAAACCGTTAGACCAAACAAAGTCTTACTCTCTGCTCCTGAGCTTTCATCTCTCTTTCCAGAAGATCGGACATGTAGCTGACGGCCAGGATGACATGCCGGACTCCGGCCTGTGCACAAGTAAAAAGAGACAAACGTACAGAAATGAATATAACCGTGTGACCAGAGCAGTGTGTTTGACTTTTTAGTAAAGAGAATGTAGGAATCAAACCCAGAAAGCAAACATTCCTATGCAAGCCACCACTTCTGTCTCTGTTTACATTTCTAGTCAAGTTTTGTGATGATTTCAGAAAGAATTCGTTATTTTAGATGTTTCAGATATGTAGAATTTCAGGTTTTCAACGAAGCGCCCCATAATCAGTGCCTGTGTCAGATCAGATCCCATTCAGACTCATCTTGGAGGCTACTGTTTAACTTTTGGGTGATTATCAGCCTGGAGAAATCTCCCAAATGCTGCTGTAGGTTTCTCAGTCCAGAAAAGGCTGGTCTTTGAGCTATAAGGAGAAGTCTGTTGCTTGCTAAACATGAGCTTTCATTCTGCACACTGTCTGATCCAGAATCCTAGATTATCCAGGTGAGTGCTTTTTAAGAACTAATACACCTAATAAGTAGAGAACTAATACAACAGGACACTAAAATTTGTTATTTTGCATTCAATATGAATACTGTAGCCTGATTAATAGTTGTGTAACCGATCGTCGGTCACATGGAGTAACGACGTCCGTTGACAAATATGTCAACTTTAAAAAATCCCATTTTTAATGAATGTATGACCGAAGTACATATGCAGTGACTGCCACAATAAAATGCAATTTACACACTATGCATTATACAGGATAGTAAGTCAAACATGTAACCTCTTTAGCCAGTCCAGACAGCAGACAGGCCAAATATGACCGAGTTCAGAAACATACAAATCAATGGGAAACTCTAAGCAGGGCTGACTGGACGTTGATTGAAGACGCAAGTGGCCCAGATGCACTTAAAGGTGGGGTCTCCGTTGTTTGAGAAATGCTTCAGAAAACCGCGTTGGGCCGGCAAACAAAACAAAAACAAATCTAACATGTAGCCAATGAGCAGAAAGGGGCGCGTCTTGTCAATATGGGCGGAGAGAGTGTTCAGTGCGCATGTGTGACAAAAAGAAGAAAGGCTTACAATAAGGCAAGAAGCAGGACCCGTGTTAATATAGGACCAGCTTTCCAACGCTGGAGAGAACTGAACGTCTTGGGCGTGAAACGGAGCTAAACATTTCACCGTACAACACACAGTACTACAAAAACATATTTTTGTTACCATAGTATTACTCGTTGAGTTCATTTATTGATAAAAATATCCCCTTGGTCACCTGTCCCATCAAGTTCCGCCATAATACTTATCTGGGTTGTACTTGTCTGGTGTATGTGGGCAGAGCTATGAAAACAGGGGTGGGACCCATTTGGGTTAGGGGCATGTTTGTTGTGGAGATTTCAAATGTCAATATTGGCTTTCAAACAACGGAGACAACACCTTTAACTACATCTAACGTTTATGAAACTGGCTGAAATCATGTCCTGTCGGTCCAGGGCACAATGTAAGTCGACTATTCTTTCATCAGACACAACATGACGTACATGTTAAAAAGCACATTCATGTGTTGTATAGTAAAAGACACTCAATCTGACCTTGACCAAGGCTTCCACCTGATGGAGCAGGATGGGTTTGTTGCAGAACTCCACCAGTGGCTTGGGGACGCTAAGCGTAAGAGGCCGTAGTCTTGTGCCGTAGCCTCCGACGAGGATCAGAGCTTTCATGATGGACGAGTAGAAAAGAGAGTGGAAGTCAACTGCAGTCTGAATGAGGCGTGATGCACAGCAGCATCAGGTACAACAGGTATATCCAGGTATCACCTGTGTAGGAGTACTAAGGGTGAGTCAGCAGTACACACAGACTTTTCACCTGTATGTAAGTGGCAAAATATTCAGAAAATATTTCAAATAGTTAATCAGAATTCAATAAATTACATAATAATATTATTATTATTATTATTATTATTATTATTATTATTATTTTGTTGTGCTTATCAACAGTAAACATTAAAAGATAAGAAGTCAGGAAAGAAAGCAATACTGGTATTAGAACATCTAATTTATATAACGTAAATGTAAACAGTACAGAGCTATTGAACTGGATATGTGTGTTTTCATACACTAACACAATGGCTAACGTCCAAACCGAGTCAAATGCCCTACATTAGTGCCCTACATTTAGTGCCCTACTCATGATATGGAATACGGCGTCAACGCACTATGTAGTGCACTAAATATCAATTTGTAATACAACCTTCTACTTCTTCGTGAAGTGTAACTCGTTTGTATATCGTTCGGACGCTATAAACGAGAAAGTTTTACGATTTTATACGAAGATATTTTTATATTTCACAAACGGAATATATGTTTTAAAAAGAAGCCATAAGACAGAGAAGCGTCTCACTCACCGACTGTAACGTTAAACCGCGTCAGATCTTCGGCTTTAAATAATAAAACGTCAGGTTTTATCACAGGAATTGAAAGCAGGTTATTTCCTGTAGCACCCGAACATCTAACAAAGTTCCTACAACCTTTATACAGGTGTTTAATTCAACGGATATGACCTGTCTACCAGGATTCAGGCGTATGGGCGTGGTCGTGTGATGTCAGCACGTTGCGTAGCACGTAGCAGGTCCTTGGTTGCCGGAGCGTACCATTATGTGAGAGGGAACACATAACATTCGTTCATTCATTCATAATACTAAATTGTGATCAAATATTTTAGATTTTCATTCGCTAGAAATCAACTTGTTAGTTCTTATATGCATACGTGATATTTAGTAATATGGTAATATGATTTAGTGTTTTATATATATATACACATAATATGCACACACACATATATACATATGTGTGTGTGTATAGTGTGTGTGTGTGTGTCTACACGCAGCTTTATTTTTTAATAATTCCCAAATGTAATTTTTTTTAAAATAGACATTTATGACTATTTATGACCATTTACATACACCCCCTCCTTTTTTCCATAATGCTATGGTCTGTACCCCTGATTTGGCCGCGCCTTATTCGTCCTTCTTTTTGACCAATCACAGCAAAACAACGTGGCCAGGAAGTAAAAACACAGAGGCTCCGTCCTAAACCAACTATAGTGTACACTCTGTAGTGTGCTAGGACGTGGTTTAGGACGAAGCCTCAGGAAATCCTAATATACTGTCCTGTTTATTAATCAGTTTTCAACAAACTTTTAAATATTTTTGAAACATTTTACAGGGTTTTTTGGTTATTTATTATTATACTTTTGTAATAATATAAAAAGACAAAATACATAAAAATAGTCACTTTACTTAATAATCATGATTTTAGACAAACTAAATATGTACATTGATTAATTATATAATTAATATATATAACTGAATTATAACACCTTTAATAAAGTTTTTTAGGCAGCTTCTACGGCGGTCGTACCATTAAATAAACAGATTAAAAATGAAACGAATTAAAACTGACGATCTTCAATAGAACCGTGTCTCGTTAATAAGGTTGAATTCTCAATGCTGATTGGTCAAAAGAAGATGACGTTATCTTCCATAACTGCATCTCTATTATTTTAGCTGTAACCGTTTATACTGACTAAACTATCATACAGATGTTTCCCAACGTTAAACAACTATAAATGGATAAAAAGTGACATTTCTAATTTATACAAGAACATTGTGCACAACTGCAAATTGCTGTGGTATAAAAGGAATAAAGGACAACACTTTGAAAAAGGAGATAAACTTAACTCCGCTCTGCATCGATATCGATTTTTGTTATTTTACTACAACAGATTACTTTTGAGTGTTTTATTCCTTACATAATGATTGTTATGGCACGCAGCTAAACCAGACCCTGAGCTTGATTTTCTTCAGTGCTAAGATTCGAATTTCTGAGTAAACTGTACAGAAGCCCGGGTACTGTATGAGTATAACCTCCTGTAACATTTGCCATGTCAGTTTAATTAACAGTCTCTCCTATTGCTTTACATTGGCACTAGTCCTGTCGCAGTATTTCAAGATTAAATAGAGTCAGTGCTTTAAACCTACTATTTCTGCAATTCAAGTAGTAAAAAAAAAAGTATGAAACCATTTTCATGTTTATCAGTGCAACGAAATACATAAGACAAAAACAACAGGTTTTCTTAAATAAATGATTTATAACTCACATTCAAATATGTCTTTTTTTTTTCTTAAAAAAAATATCCATCCATGCAACAACAGGGAGAAATACATACTTTTTTTTTGTGAGGAGGGTAATTATTTCAGTAATTTCCTTTTAATTCTACTCGTACAATCTCACATCTATGGAGAGACTAAGAACATCCACCACAGAGGAGTTTTTTTGTTTTTCCTCCTGACACGAAAGACAGCAATTTCGATTTTTCCGCTAGTCTTGTGAGCATTTCTTCCTCCTGCCCTGGCACAGAACAGACTTTCTGTTAAGCTAAAGTAGCTAGGAATCGCACCCAGCCTGCAGTGGGGGGGAAGGTGATGATTTATGATTGCACTATAAACCTTCATATCCTGGTCAGCTCTCGAACACAGAAAAGGCTGGACAAACATGAACCCTGGTTAAGTATTTACACACACACACACACATACTGTAGGTGTAGGAGAGCTGATCTAGATGCTTGTGAGCAAAAACATGACCTGTTTTTAAAAATCTGGTTTTTTATCCTTCACTGCTCTTTTTAAGTGTTGCACAGCAAAACGGTCAGTTATTAAATTTATATATATATATATATATACCAAGATATGTGGATCACACTTGCAGTATTTATGCTTTGCACCTGGACACATGATTATGAAACAGTTTCGTTGTGCATTTTCCCTTTACATTGTGACGATGTGCATGAACAGAGAAAGAAAGAGTGCCTAGTGCATTCTGAACCGACTCTGACGGGACAGGACGGACACAACTGGTGCCCGATCCGGTGACATCCAGAACAAGACAAATAATCTCACCTGGTCTAGAATCTGTAATGAAGACCACCTGGATTAAAACACAAAGAGGCGGTGCCTCTATAAAGGCAGAGGGTCACAATAGAACTGCAATACTACACTGATAATATTGATAGTGTGCATGTTTGGGACATTGCATCTGAATACACGGAGACAACAAACTGGATAAAAGAAGTCTGTGGTGTGCCAGAGAGGGAAAAGAAACCTCTGATCGCTAAAAAAGACGATGGCTATCGTTCCATCTATACACACACTACACCCTAACCATGTGGTGAAGGGAGAGGGGACACGACGAGCAAAAAAGGGAAGAGAATCTCTATTGTGTTGCTACATGTGCTGAGGGACATTTTTACTCGTTTGAATGTGTGAATCGTTTAGAAACAGTCCTAAAACCAGGAATAAAACGACAAGATGTGGAGGGAAGAGGGTTAATCCGAGAACCATGCTGGATGCTTCTTAGAGCACAATCCAAAAGTACAGTGCAAAAGATAAGAAGGATCTTTTTTAGCATAAAATGTACTCGAGAGAACGAAAACGAGGACGTCTACGGATACACACACTGTCCCACAGACGAGCCTAGACCTGGCAGTACTACCATAAACCATAAAAGAAATTACTTTAATACAGAGAGAGAGAGAGAGAGAGAGAGAGAGAGAGAGAGAGAGAAAGAAAAAGCAAAAAATAACATGAATAAAATGCAATGATGGCTCTAAGTGAAATGGATAACTGCAGAAATGATAACATTATTATTATTATTATTATTATTTAAAAAATATATATATATATATAAGCATGTGACCTCAAACAGGATTTTGTTTGCACAGCTAGGCTGTGGATGGTAACTTATCGTACAAGGTGGTGATCACCTTTTTATTAAGGGGGCTGCTAAGCCTTCCACCCTTATTTTACAGTAAAGCTTTCGTATCTGCTCCCTTTTCTGAGCCCCTGTAGGAATACTGCAGTCGGGATTTATACCCCAAACATTACTATCCTCCACACACACACACACACACGCACTCACCCAACCACACACGCACGCACACGCACACACACACACACACACACACTCTCTCCCTCCATAGAACCAGCAATGTGGATGAGGACCTGACCCTGGACTTGCCCTGAGCTGTCACTGCTTCCTCCTATCAGACTGCAAAACCACAAATGGCCACACGGTGGCGACAAATCCACAGGACACGCAAAACGATCCCAGCTCCTGTTTCACGGTGCCATCCCTGCCATTTCTGTCCATTTCTGTAGGGTGGCGCGAGTAAAGACCCAGCCAGAGGTCACCTCCAATCCCTCCCAGCCTTACCAAGTAAAAAGCTTCATAACAACCCTCGTGCTCTGAGTGCTGATGGCTGAAAGACGCAGAGGGCCGTGCCACCCTGCTTGCAGCATGTCTCAAAGTGTCACTGTTCACAGAAACGTCAGTATTGTTACTGCAACCATGTAGACAGTACAGAAAGAACTGAGGATGAGGGAGGAAGTGGGGTTCGGGTTCGTAACAAAAACACACAGGTCCATTTTGGCTACTGGTTCTCCTCACGGATCCCTTCCAGGATGCTAACGAGGCTCTCGAGTCCGAACATGTAGCCCCGGTCCGGCCCGTCGTGCACTGTCTGGTCGTCCCGGAAGCCTTTGAAGGTGCTGTGAGCAAAGTCTATCATACGAACGTCGATGCTTGGAGCAGGGCGTGGGTCCTGTGGTGGAGACTGGCACCCTGCGGTGTTCTCCTTCTCGGAGGACGCTTCGGCCCGCTCGGGTTCCCTGCCTTCGTAGATGATGAGCAGAGAGCTAGAGTAGAAGCGGTAGGAGGCCTGACGCTCGAGTACGGCTTTGAGGGTGAGCAGTTTGCTTAAGATGGGCTCGAAAAGGTCCTGTCGAAGCTTGGTACCGTTGTGCAAGAACTGGTAGAGCGCCTGGCGGAAGCCTTCGATAGACAGACCTCGGCCGTAGTACTTGTTGCGGCACAGATAATGGCCTGTGGCCATCTGGTACACCTGGGACAAAAAAGAAACCAAAACAAGATTAAGGCTCCATGCACAAATCTGATTTTAAACAGTAATGCTCTTATAATTTTATGATGCCACTGACAGGATGTAGAGGCTTAACCCGTAGGTTTTTTTTTTTTTTTGCATGAAACACGGAAAGTTGACTGTGTAACCCTCTCTTAGGCAAAAACACAGTGACAAGGAGATTAGATCGTGGGTTTATCGTAGACATCATCGTTTCAGATTTGTTTAATAGGTTTTTATTTATTCACTTCAAATTCTGCCTTCTTGCAGATGAAATGTTACATTCCTTATTTCTTCTTGCCCTTATGCAGGAATGATCTTGTTTAAGCCCCTTTAAGACAGAATGATGGCGCTGTTTTTAAAATTGTACGCATTTATGAAACTTTTCTGCAAAACTAATACCTTTCAAAATACATCTAAGAAATAAACTAAGATCTTATATTTATATATAAAAAAAAAGTATTAATTTGCTCCGGTTGTGTTTTTGGGTCTTTCACTGTGGAGAGTTAGACGGCTGTATCGGTTATTCCTGCTAGATAGAAGTGGACGGCTATAACGGGAGCCACTTCACTCAGCCCAGCAGCCTCATTGCTCACTTCACAGCTCCTTGTCATGGCTCTAGAATTAGAAAGCAGGAAAGCCATTAATGAAAGCCACTTCCTGCTTCGAAGCCTGACCAAAGCACTGGGGTGTACTCAAACAAGGCAAAGAGCATTATGCTAAACGCTGTGTATGCACATTAAACAGGAAGCACATTGTCTGGGCTGCTACCTAGAGATCAAGAGAAAAAGAAATAGTGGAAATACAAACACGAGCACAGTAGATAATTCTGTGGTTCACTTCAGTAGAGTTCTGAAGACAGATGCAAAAAATACTAAATAGATACTATATAGATCAGTCAATGTTGTGTCAGGTCGTGTATACGCCAGATCAGGTACGTCAATATCAGATATCAACAGATCAAACAACAGACTAAACATGTTCTGATCCTGTAAGAGCAAAGCTTCATGACTGGTGGAGTTCTAGCTGGTTTTCCTTGCTGAATATCTGATATCTGATCTCTAATCTGGTGGTGCGCTAATAGATGGACAGTACATTGTAGCTGAAGTCTGAGAATTTGTAGTGACTGACACATGGTGGTTGTTTACAATTTAATATTTCACACGTGTGCGTGTTTCAACCCCTCTGCTGACATGACTCCTGTTGTTGAGGCCTAAATCACATATACATGCCCTAATCTGTGCATAAATAGTGCGAGTAGTGTGTTCAGACTGAGAAAAAGAAGGAAAAGAAAGAAATAAAAGAAGGAAAAGGAAAAAAGAAAACAGAAAAAAGAAAAGGGGAAAAAAATAAAAGGAAAAAAGAAAGAAGAAAGAAAAAAGAAAGAGGAAGAAACAAAGAAAAAGAAGAATTAGAAAAAGAAGTGGTTGTTCAGCACTTCAATAACCCGGATGATGAACTTACTCAACCAGAAATTTGAAGCGTGCAATGTTGGGACAATTTATTCTCTCGCAAACTCACAGCTTTGCTTATGTAGCAAAAGTGGACGAGGCTTCATGACGGGGATTTTTCAACATTTTAAAACCTCATGAAATTCTGCTAAAGTTAGTGACAATGAAATTCAGCTTGTGTCTTTTTTACCACAAAAGTTTGTAGTTATGTTCAAATACTATCTGGTTTGTGTGAAACCTTTCTGATTGGCTGGAGAAGAAAATTACAAAGAGAAAAAAAAAACAGAAATCAAAACCATCACATCAGATGACTTGTTGGACTGGTTTGTGTGTGGATGTACCACATATGATAGAACGGGAACACACAGTAATCAGGCCACATTTTACATGTCCTTTAAATTAGAACGATGCTACATGAAGACATGCACAGAAGAAGCACAACCAGGTACAGGAACATGCAGGAATACTTGAAGCATGGTTCTAGGACAGCTGCACGATGGCATCACGCTGCATGAGACCAAAGTTTATAATCTGACTTGTGAATCGGGTAAAGACCAAAAAAGTCATGTTCTCAAAACAGACAAGCAAACGCTTTGGGGCACATTGAATGAAACCGTGCGCATGTGTAGATCTTTACCTGCATCCCACACACTCGCACGCCCAGAGTAGCGGAGGTGCTCTGCTCGCACTTCTTCATCTGACGAGCGGCCTTCTCCTCGGACGCGTCGTCGCCGTGCTGCCGTGTGCCCATCTTCAGGTCCAGGATGCAGGGACAGCTGAAGTGATGTACTACGTTCTCGAGGAGCAGAAATTCTGGAGAGAATTTTAGTCAAGGCAAGTTTACACTGTAGAAGTCTAGAATAACAATCAGTTATAACCTGCTGGTATTTGAGATTAATTTTTTTTAACAATTCAAAAGTTTCACTTCTCTACCGCGTTGCTGCAGGATTCTTGATTCTGATTGGTCATAAATGTCTTTGAAGTTGTTTCTATAGTAACAACTCACACAGGGATACGAAGGACATACTACATGAACATAAAAAAAAGTGTGTAATTGCTTTTAGGTGAGATGTTTAATCAGCATTTTTGTAAATCCTCTACAGTGTTATGTCAGTGTTATGTGTATTCTTTATTAAGTAGATAAACTGCTGTCATAAAAAAATAACACACACTACAGGACAAGCTGTTATAGGAAAACGATATTACCGGTGACTCCGATTCGCACCTGGCTGCAAAATATCGCCCTGATGTTGATTTGATTTCCTATTCCAACTGACCCTAATGTGTGTGAATGGAGGCATTACTCAGAAATCTGAACCTCATTGTTAATATGCCACGGAGCACTGAAGCAGGATAAAGCCAATTGCTAACCTACTGCTCCAATGGCCTAGAGCTTCATTTAGAAAAGAGGACAAAACGACAGCTATTTTGGATAGCCGTGCTATTATGTCAGATTTCTGGGGCACTCTGAATAAATGAAGTTGCCTACTGCTAAATCCCAAATGGTGCCTTCAGACTAAGTACAGGAAATTTGCAAAATGCAGAGTGATTACTTTGGTCAATTCTCCCTTTCCAGAACTAGTAAAATCTGAACGAGAGAGAAATGAGTGAGCCAAGTGGAAAATCTAACAAATCTTTTTCTAGCGGTATAGACGGGAGATTGGGTTCGGCCTAAAGTCAACCAGACAATGACGTGAGACCACCAGGAAAACCTGAACTCGGATCCCTGAGCTCACAGCCAATTAGAGCTCAGCCTTGTGGGTTTTTTTTTTCCCTCTCGTCCTGTTATCTTTGTGAGTACGTTCGGTGAGGGGTGAGGGCATGATATATCCGAGAAAATAGAATAATCTCGCAGAAAATCTTTACCCTGATTTCAAACTCGGGAACATTGTTTGTTATGGAAACTTCTGTGATCTGATTAAGCAGGAAAACAAGCCCATCCAAACAAAAGTTTCACCTTCAGCTGTTTGTCCTCACCCCCCCATTTTTTTTCACTAACACAGCGATGTGTCAGCGAACACTTGGCTGTTGTAGCCAGCTGTGTTCAGAGTCAAACTGTTATGTAATCAGCTGTGAGTTTACTACTGAGTGGTGTTGAATTAAATACAAAAAAGTTCAATTATACAACTTACAAGTGTTTCTGATTTGCAGAATCAAATTTCATGAGCCAAAGTTAAATCCTTCAGCATCTACGCATGGTACAAAGCCAACAATTGTGCAAAAGAGATGTAATTATTTAAGTGGTGCTAAGTGTATGCGCTTTAAAATAACGACCCCACATGGTTCACGTCTTATTTTAAGAGCGGTCATGTAAATAACTTTGTTCGAGTCGTTGTCATGGTGATAAACAAACGCATTTCCCACGCCCTTGCTTGCTTAGGGACGAGATTTTTGTCGACCTCCCTCTTGAAGAAAAACTGTTAGAGCACACGGCACAGCAGGATACTGTAGAGCTTCCTCTCCTTGGATTCAGAGCGCATGCGACTGAGTTGCTGTTTGTGGCAGCGTAGGCTCCAAGGGTTGTGGCTGATCTTTTCGGCGCTCAGGCCGCTGTTACCATCCAGCATCTGGAAGGGCACATCAGAATAAATCTGCAAGTCCAGGCGTGGACTCTTTAGCTCCTGCAAACTGATGACACACACACACACACACA